>NW_026623683.1:359690-370787 GCF_030028575.1 Malurus melanocephalus | reverse complement strand
ACTGCTCAGAGAAGCTGCTGGCCATCTCATGTGTCTTTATACGCAATAAAAGACTGAAAATAACACAGCAGGTACAAGAGATGCACTGGTCTTTGGCAGACTGACAATTAGATTGACAAAATAAAACTCATTTTTTCAAGCTCTTTAAGCAAAGATTTTTTTTGTGTAGATATTTGCCTAATACCCTGGGTCCTGCCTCAGGCAGTGGCACAAAATAATTATGTGAACAGACCCTTAAATAACACAGATGATAGAAATATGCGATAGAATTATTTGGAATACTTGGTTTTAAAAAAATAGTATTAATCAACAGGTTTAAAATGCAAGTGCCATTCCTAAAACCAAGAGAACTCCCAGTAATCTGCAGACCAGCAGTGGAAAACATGAAACCTTCTGCTTCAACAACAAGAACAAAGTGAATAAGAAAGTAAAATTAGCTCTTGCTTCACTCTGACTGCTGGGATAACCTCCACAGCCATGAACATATGTGGCACTTTAAAACCTACATATGAAATAGCAAATTCAYGTGAAAGCCCCTTTGTAAGGAAAATAAACTTTTTGATGTAATAATTTCCTACATTGCTTAGTCCAATGGACAAAATCTCTTTAAAATGTCAGGTTTGCAAATCCTCCTGGATTGGTGGTGACAGGAGRAAGTTTTTAGTTTGCATCTGAGCTAAGAGGCAATGGCAGAATTTGTCCTTTTGTGACTGCACTCCTCAGACTTCTCAAAYTGGAACTCCTCAGAGCATCTCAATTCCTTTCTGACAGAACCATTCCCTTCCTCCCTCGCTCTCATCYGAGCAGGGCAGCTCAGCTTGGCACCAACACCACTCCCTTTATTCGTTTTTGCATCACCTGAGTCAGTGCCCAAGTTATRTAAAGCCCTCACTGCTGCAGCCCTGTGCTTGGTTTAGAGCCCTGCTATTCCTGGGGGAAGCAAACATCACAGTCTCCAAAAAAACCCARCCAAACCAACACACAGAAGAGCATTTCTTTACTTTAAAACAATCACTCCAAATCTGAAAAGTTTACTTGGGAAAGCAGGAATATTATTTTTTAATTGTTTTCCATATTTATGCATCTCTTTCCTAATTTATTTCCCACACCTGATTCTGTCAAAGATTAAAACCTCATTTTGAGGAAAAACATATTGCTGGTTTTTTTCCAATTAATGGTTTTTTCTGGTTAATGGTTTTATCTGGAGCAAAATGCACTTTCAGGGCTCAAATCTGACAATAACTTGAGGAAAAATGCTCCTGCCTTGGGTAACTATTTACTCAAGAACATTTCAGTCAAACCTGTACTGAAACTTGTATAAGGACAGAGTGAAAAGGGGGTGAACCAATGCGTGATCAGGCTGGGATAGAAGGTTACAGTCTGACCTGAAGAGCTGTGGAAGAAAAGAAACCAKGAGGGAAAAGTCTGGCCAAGTCAGTGACATTTATCATTTATCACTGCAAGCTTCATCTACTGACTCAGGCATTTTTTCACTGCCCTCTTCAAGAAATYGAGTAATTGATGTTATTATTTCCAGCCCTTTTTACTAAAATTTCATTAAAGAAATCTGGTTTTCAGTGACTTTTTCAAAACTTTCTCTATCACTACAATGATTACAACCAGAGATAATCTGAGACAACAAGTTGGAAGAATTTTTAAACAACCTTTGTGTTCCCAAGAGACATTTGCCCACCCTAAAGGCATCTTATAATTTGCAGTAAGAGTCCTTTTCATTTCAGCTGACCTCACAGACCTGTGACCATGTAAAATTCAACCTCTGTTTAACATTACACTGCTATGGTAACCCTAAGAAAGGGYATTACAAAAGAGTATCACATCTTTAGAAGAAAAGTCTTGCAGCTCATGTTTATGGATGTTTAAATGTAAGAATTTCCTTAAGACTCTTATTAAAAGGGAAAAGGGGAAACARGTGAACCATAGGATTGCATTATTAACTGCTATTGAAGCCTTCTGGATGATACAGAAGATTAATCAATTGATTCATATCCCAATTATAGTAAAACATCAAAAGATTTTGCAGACTGATAAAGTCCATCTATTGATGTATGTGCAAGTGATTCCTGTTTTGCCATTTTACTCATTTGTCTGTTGGTCTACACTGTCACCATTGCTACTATGCAGATCCTGGCTCAAATGATTTAGATTTGACCAGGAGGGCAGCAAGTTTCTTACACTGGTGCATTTGAAAATCTAACTTAATAAAAACATTTAATTTTTTTTTTTATTATTTTTTTTTTTTTAAACTGAGTGGAAATACTACCACCAATCTGACTTTGCTCAAATTAATAGCATGATCTTAAAAATGTATTCCCTGCTTTGATGTGAACTTTTTTTCAAAGGATAGGACTCCAAACATTATCGATTCTGGTCTAAAGGGGAAACAAGGCAAATTCATAWGCCCTTAGAGCAATCCAAAGCCCTTTTTGTACTCTACATAACTCACAATTTAAACTGCACACKTGCACAGAGTCATAATCCATCTTTCATTTAAACTGTCAATACTTGAAGCTCCTCACTCCTGGAATACTCCTTCTCAGTAATTTCACTGGGTGAAAGGGTTTGGCAGTTGCAGAGACACCATGGGAATTTTCGTCCAAGTTTTGTTTGGATTGTTTGGTTGTAGTGTTTTTAATGCCTGTGCTGCAGTCACAAAAAATACATCAGACACTCTTTCCATTCTGACAAATATTTTTCCCATTCAGTTCATATAAARTTATTCTGAATGGATTTATTTTCCCTCCACTGAATCCAAGCTACATTGAAATGCCTCATGATGGAACTCCTGTCCCAAGTTCCACGAGCTACACATCTTTCTCTCCAAGCTCTTTTCAGCCTCTCAGCAATGCTGTGTACACTGTTTAGCAGCCTCAAACAGCTCAGAGCTGAAAAACACAACCTAGGAAGCAAATTGTGTCACAGTCAGTGACAATGACAGTACAACAAGGTTTTTCTGCATCATGTATCATGCACAAAGGGTCTGCAAAATCTGTCTGCAATTGCTACACACTCACCTCCTTTCTGCTCAGCAATACAGATGGAAATGCTGTGTTTGAAAAGGGCATTTTGGGCAGTATTTGCACATTCAGAATAGGATGGAGAAGTCCTGGCCTTGCTGCTGCACTCAAAATCTATCAGCATGCCCAGGACCCAACTGTGTTGATCCTATTTGCTTTTGGGGAGAAAGAGAAGGAACAATAATAGAAATAGCAGTGATAATAATTAAGATTCAAGCAATCAAATGAGGGATGCTACATTTAATGAAATTTCACCTCAGCCAAATGGATTAACTCATTGCACAAAGGAAGTTCTCTTTCAGGTCACAGCATGCACTTATTTACACAATCTATTCATGTATACGTTTAAACCTGAAACCATTTTCGGTGCAAATATTACAGAAAATACAATTCTTCGGTTCAATGATTCTGATGTTTATTCTCTTGCTGAAATAACCATGACTTACAGTCCACTCCTTTTTTAGAGAGAGATATATATTACAAATATAAAAGAATAAATGTGATACAGTRATCCAAAATTGTACCTCCTGGCAAGTGTAACAAAAGTTTAGTTATGTTTGCTTTAGTTTCACAAAAAAAAAGTCAGAAATAAATATTCCAAAGCTGTACGAAATAACTCAATCATGGCCTATAAGTTTATTTGCAAAAGGTATTTCAAGAAAGTTTGGGAAATTCTACAGGATGGCATATATTTTTAGTCTCCTGTGCATAAAATTAGTCTCTAAATCCACAATTAGACATCAAAATAGAGCTGTAAAAACTTCAAATGCTTCAGATACACCCAGACTACGCATTACAACCTCAGAGAAATTTAAGTTTCTATTTAAATTGCTGCAGTATCCAGTTGGAGCCCTTGCTGGCTGCCCTCTTTTTATGTCCATTATGCYAGGAAAGGTTAAGGCAGCAGCTCACCACAGCAATTCCACAGGAAAGGCTGGTGCAAGGATCTCACCACCCAYTGCACTCAGAGGTTTCCAGCTCCTGAATTTCATGCCACGTGCATTTGTGCCTGAACAACAGAATTTTTTCCTAATCTCACCAATCCTCATCTCTTCACAACCCATCAAATGAAAAAAGCACAAAGCACTCAGGCAAAAAAAAAAAAAAAAAAAAAAAAAAAAAAAAAAAAAANAAAAAAAAAACCCACAAATGTTCTGAAGAGTTTTATGTTAAGTGTTAAGAGCAGCTGAAAAAAAAAAACCCACAAATGTTCTGAAGAGTTTTATGTTAAGTGTTAAGAGCAGCTGAAATTCAGCAGTAATGCAGCTACCAAAGGCTATTCAAACGATAAAGAGCCTGAACTGAAGTGACTGCAGTTACAGGTCGGGAGTGGCAAAAAGGGAGTTTGCAATACTCATTAAAAAGCCATGTAATGCAATGCTAAAATTACCCACCTCCTCCCCACTCCTGGCCATGTAAACAGAGCCCTCTGGAACTCAGGGGGTGCTCTATTAACAGAGCAATTAGCTGAGGCTGCCAGGGCAGCAGGTCCTCTGCAATCCTACACTGATGGGATCCACCACGAGCAGCAACCACCATGGTCTGCTCTGACTGCCCTGATCCAGAGACCAGAACTGACAATAATGGTTCAGGTATGAAGGACAGAATTCATCTAATTGAAATTTCAGTAGTTTTAGCAAGCAACATCCAAGTCTCAGCTAATTAGACCTCCAGAGGTCCAYGGAGAGCAGTGGGTGTCAGGGAAAGAGTCACCTGTTCAGACTTYGTTTCTGAAGTTGTCTGTTTCTTGTTTCTCCTACAAATGTTTCCTGCAAGTCAACAACCAGTACAAAAGGCAATATCTAGGCACTTATATTCTACTCTGGTTTTCAGTAATAGACAAAGCTGCATTTTAATATCAAAATATTATACTTTTATTTATTATTTTATTAATGYTCACCCAAGTAAGTTTCTGAACTCAACTCCAGTGTAATAAATCCTCATTAGTCCATATTTACACCATTATTTGGCCCACTGTGCCTGCAGAATGGAGCAACTCAGAGCCTTTCCAGATACCACTCCTAAGATGGCTCATTTTTATATCGTTCAGGTGGAATATCTGCTTCGTTTTCATTTTATGCCATGTATTTTACCCAAAGACATATTGCACACAGTCATTAAGTGAAATGCCACAAATGCGAATATCTAGACTACAAGATATGGGGARAAGGAAACATGCTAAACTAAAGGAAAAAATATTCCAGGCTGTGAAGTGTAACAAAAAAGGCCCATGATGACAGTTTCATCTGAAAATAGCGGACTGAGACATATTAAAATTGGTTTATTGTCTCCCTAATGAGGCAATGTATGTAAAGCCCCAAATACTCTATAATCAAAGTTACCAGCTAGTGTGAGCTTTGAAAAACGARAAGCAAATCTATAGCTGATAATTAACAACTTCCTTCATTGTTGGCTACACAGGAAAGAGAAGGGTGTTTTTACTGCTGTTCTCTGCTTTAGTGTGGTCTGAACCCGAGCTCAGAACACAGGAACTGCTTTATTTTTTCTCAAAACTCTTGAGAGCTGCAGTCAGAAAGGAGTACTTTTTGTACACTAAAATGCTCATCTCATTTCTTTAGTTAGATAGAATTAGAATAATCTGCATAATTATGGCAGATCATAAGGTTTCAAGGTTATYTGTAGTGTCATGAAGACATCAAGATTTTTTCTTATCAAAGCCTGTTTTGCCAAGCTAAGTATAACTCATCCTTGTGCAAGCATAAATCCTTAAATATTGCTTATCACCCCTTAAATAATAACAACAGGAAAAAACCCACACCACCAAATATTTGTAACCTACAAATATAATCTGTTCAATAATGACAGAGTGAATCTAAGTTGAACATCTCCACTACTTTACTCTAATTCTTCCAAATTCCAAACAGAGGTTGACAGCCATATTTTTTTGGCCACACTAGAAAAATCAAGAATAAAAGTTTCTCCAACAAAGCCTGTAGAAGCTACAACACTTACTTCTGTGGTAAGATGACCCATGAGATACAAACAGATTGCAGATGCTTTATCTGAACCTCTCTGCTTCCCCCTGAAGGACAACACACCACAATCACTTGGAGTCCAGTCTCCTAGATCCAGAACACAATTGAAGTTTAGGTACCTGCTACAAACATTTGAGGTTTAGCATTGTTCTCTTTGAATATTTCCACAGCCTTAAAAATCACACAAACTGATCAATTTAACCAAAACATGAGGAACGGGATGTGAGCCACTGATTAAATTAACTGTGAGGAAGTTTTTACCCCTAAAGCCCAAGGGTTTTCAAAAAAAACAGAATTATCTATGGCTGTATATTCCTATCTGGATGTTTTCATTGCTGTGAGGGGTTTTCTACCTCACCTTAAAACACCTCACATTTAAACTAGKTTTTCAAAAGAGCCTACATGCAAATCAAAATACTACTTACTCATTTGCCCAGGGCAATAATTATTTTTTATAAACTTGTCAAATATGCTTTGTTTCTTAATCAATCTTCAGGGCTTGTGGCAGACAAACAGGTTTTGTGACTTCTAAAAATAAAATTTCTGGACAATTTTTAAACATTGATATTAAAGAAGGTTCATGGATGTATCTACTGAGCATTTCCAGGCTCTAACAAAAACTCTAAAACACTAATAGATAATATACAAAAATTCAAAATAAATCCACCAAATCCAGATTTGAAAATCATTGGGCAAACCTCAAAATGTGTATTACTGATGAAAAATAATAGATTGAATTCCAATACAAAAGCTTATCCTTGAAACCTAGCTGTGTTCAATGAAGAAATAATGGCATTCCCATGCTTCTGCCACTGAAACCTATACAATTTTGAGATTCAGAAAGCACAAATTATAAGAAAAGCAAGCCACAGATTCCAAAAGAACTTAGACATGTCTCATATATATATATATATATATATATATATAATTTTTTCTTTTTAATTATGTTTTCACTCAGTGCTGGATCTTGCCATCACTAACTTTAGTGCAAATAATGCCTCTCATACTATAAAACTGCATAAGAACAGTGACTATTAATCCAGAGTTATGAATAAAGTATATCTAAACACCTAAAATCTGTGTCATCATGGATCTTCAGATATTTTCATGTTCTGGATACCATTTAACCAGAAATATTACTTGGTGGATCTTATTCATAATCCTGACTCATATCCATCACCATTTGGGAGCAAATGTGCATCTTTTCCAGGGCTTCATAATTCCATCTGTCCTGCCTGAAATTTCCTGAAGTACAGATAAATTCCACYGAATAACACTGCAATATGGGGAATRTAYACATTTAGAGCAGCATATGGAAMAGCAATATTTAAAAGTACTTCTCATATATTAAAAATATACATGTGATTTAGAAATGAAAAAAAAAATAAACTAAGGAGGAGGAAAACATCATCATTAGAGTACAAAAATCCATGGCAAAAGTTTAGGACTTGGATATAGGCTCAGTTGGGTAGAATATTCTGCAACAGTTTACTCCTTCCAGGGTGTGTCCAAAGCACAAGAGACCATCTGTAGAAGAAAATACGTATGGAGCACACTCAGAAAACAAACAAAACAACCCATCCCCTCCATCCCCCTCCAGCTGGCCACTCTGTTTCTTTTCCACTCAAGGAATGAAGGGTGRTATGGGGCAGCTGATGCACAAAGAACCCACAGAATGGGCAGAACCTTTTCTCCACTGCTGCTGTGCAGCACCAAACCCAGCATTTCAATCTTGCTGTGGCCAGAGCTGCTCTGCACTGCCCATTGTTGGCTGTTCTGTGATGTTTGCAGAACTTCCCTTGCTATTTTCACTTCAGGCCACCTTCATTAATATTTGTCCTCTGTAAATAAATGTAGTTTTGCACACCCATCCTTTTGATAGGATCACTGAAGCTGGAACAGACCTCAAAGATCACAGAGCCCAGGCTGTGCCCGATGCCCACCTTGTCCCCAGCCCAGAGCTCTGAGTGCCACCTCCAGCCCTTCCTTGGGCCCCTCCAGGGATGGGCACTGCAAACCTCCCTGGGCAGCCCCTGCCAAGGCCTGAGCACCCTTTCCATGGGGAAATTGCTGCTGCTGTCCCCCCTGGCCCTGYCCTGGCCCAGCCTGAGGCCGTTCCCTCTCCTCCTGTCCCTGTTCCCTGGAGCACAGCCCGACCCCCCCGGCTGTCCCCTCCTGTCAGGGAGTTGTGCAGAGCCACAAGGTCCCCCCGGAGCCTCCTTTGCTCCAGGCTCAGCCCCTTTCCCAGCTCCCTCAGCCGCTCCTGGGGCTCCAGACCCTTCCCCAGCTCCGTTCCCTGCCCTGGACACGCTCCAGCCCCTGCAGGGCTCTGTGGCCATSAGGGCCCAGCACTGGACAMRRCMCTCGAGGATGTCTCATCAGTGCCAAATATTTTTATACAGAGGATATGGGTACATCCTTCACACTGCTCAAATAAAGCATCTTTTCTAAAATTTTTTCCATCAGCATCCAATTTCCCAATTACCACATCTGGTTTCCCACTTACCACATCTGTGGAATACTGAAGAGGACCCTTTCCCAAACAGTTTTAAATAAAGTCCAATTAGTTTGAGGATAATTTTTAAAACAATTTCGGGTTTTAAAGAAACCAAACACTTCCCAGCCATATTTTTTCCCTGGATTTTCTAAACAATATGATGAGAAAGCCTGATCAATAAACATTCTCTCACGAGAACTTGTAAAACGTTTTCCAAATTCATCCTCTGTTGTCATGGACTCAACTCTCAAAAAACACAGTACTTAATAGACAGTAGGGAAAAGAAATGCTGAGAAAAAAATGAAAATCAAAAACAAATTAAAAACACACTCATTTTTATATTAGAAATCAATCCCTGGGGCTATYGCAATAAACTTCCAAGTATCTGAAAATACAACACCAGTTCCCAGGAAAACAWCCCCTAAAAATCTATTTTGTCTGTCCTGATGTCACAAAAAAATTCAAACTTCATATAAACTGCATTTGTGATTCATCCAGTTTCATACTTTTTTTAAGTAGTCAATTTTTTTCTGCTGTTGTGCTTTTTGAGGTGTTCCACTCACAGTTAACATTTCCAGGTGGCACTGTCTCCAAAGCTGTATAAACCTTTTCTAGCACAAAGAAATTGCAAAGCAGGAAAAAGTTTAAATTATTGCAGAAATAAACCTAGAATATAAATGGTGCTATAAAACCCTACTTGTTTCAGCACTTTTTTTTTTTGTACTGCACTGTCACTATCATGTGGCAATCACAGGAAATCTATTCTTCAAGAAAGAGCTCTTAGCCACTCTTGAAGAGCTAAAAATGCCTTTTTTTCCAGATGGCCTAATGATAATGGCTTTTCACAGATCAGCTGCAAAAGTTGGTTGTTTTGTTCTCACTTCAGTTAAGTAAAATTCCAGAAATGCCACAGTCAAGTTAATCTCGAAGAAAACAGATATAATGAACACAGAATCCGGGGGCTTGTCGCAACTGTGACTTCAGTGGAAATGCTTTTTTCACTTCTGCAGCACCAAACCTCACACTGGGAGGGCTCACAGAACTACTTCAGCCCAAGGCAGGAGCTTTTAGGATCAGGACCAAGCCTGGACACAGAGAAACCCCACTGGGAGCATCATTTTTGTTAACTGACCACGAGGCCAGCATTTCTACTGAATCAGAGCTCTGCCCAGCAAAGGAGAGCACAMGGAGTGTCATGGGTTTAATTAGAGCTCACTAATTGTGGTTGCAGTCCCTGAGCAGGGACAGAGCTGCCCTACAACACCCCAGTCACAGCTGGGGGATTTACACCAGCAAAGGTCTGAGCTCTGCTGGGCTCGGAGCTGTTCTGCCCTCCCTCAGCACAGATTCCCAACGCCAGAGCCCTCAGAGCCCACTGCATTTCTCCAAAGAGGATAATGCAACCAAAAAGGGCACCGCAGACCAGAAACCACGATCATCAGAAGCATTAAAGTACAGCTCATAAATTGCCAGCTTCCAGAAACAGGGAGCACAAATTTGGGAAAATATAACCCTTCTTGCGCTCTGCARCTTCCACTTCTGCCCTGTAAATCCTTCAGCAGCCAATGTCACAAAAAGGACAGTGTCCTAGAAGGCTTTCGCTCTGCTGGGCGATAGTTGTTCTTAGGATCATAAATCTGAAGGCAGGAGGGAGCACTGGAGAGCTGATTCCCACTCCAGGAAATTTCAGCTGGCCACACACCAGGATTGGTAAACTGAGGTCAGAGGCTCTGATCTGAAGTATCACACTGACTTTATAAGGAGAGTATGTAACGTGTCCTGATAGGCATTTCTACACTTACATCTTGTCTATTACAAATAAAGAACTAAAAAGAAGAATCTCAGAGAGCCTTTGGCTTCCACAGAAACAGGATCAGTTCATCCTACTAGCACTTGGTTGAAAAATCHTATTGAAGGACTATGATAATAAATTACATTTAGACAAAAACTGATTTTTTAAGCAGAAGTAACACCTACAGCAATAAGGAGAACTCAGTACATYAGTGATGTAATGCATTTTAAACACAAAACACAAAATCCATTTTGCAAGCAAAAAGTAATATTTTACTTATATTTCAGAATGCTTAACAAACCCCCATATACCWTATTWTCAGTTCAAAGTTTCCACAGCTTTTAACAAAATAATTTTACTTKATTCTTATTCCATCAAATCACTATAGTTATMATAAAGAAACTTAACTAGATCTTTACCTGACTTAAAACACTTATAGCTCAGTGTTTCAAGTCAGACATAACAAAGTTGCAGAAACCCAGTATAAAATGCTAAAAGAGTCAGAATAACTGCTCTGAACACCTAAAGAGAATTTTTTTAAAATACAGCTTGCCATTCCTATAAATTCCTGCTTTTTATACTGTGACGCTTTTGAAAGCTTTTGCACAAAAATAATCTAATAGAAATACCCAATCACTGAAATACAGATTTTATTTTTTTTWAAATACTGTGTGTACAGTCTTTAATGAGAATCAATCCTATTCGTGCAAATTTTTCAAAACATGTAATGTGGCTTTCTCCAATCCAACCTATTCCTGTTCATATTTGCCTAAGCAA
>NW_026623683.1:356196-359522 GCF_030028575.1 Malurus melanocephalus | reverse complement strand
CAAAATGCAAAGACAACACATTTCACCAGACCCTAATCTGGGACAGACTGAAGCARTAAGAATTTCCTGGCAAAACAAAGAAAGCATAAAATCTGCTGAAAAATCTCATAGTTCAGMAAAGGCAAAAATCAGTTCAGAAGGAGTTGGACCAAAGCCTCTCTTCAGAGTGAGGGAGAGCTGCAGCATCTCAGTGCACCTGAGCAGCCTGAGAGCAGCAGCAGCAGCTCCTCTCCAAAGACAAAGCAGAATCCTCATTTTTAAATTCATTCTCTTCCTTGCAGCACATCACAAGTTGTCTGCTTTTGCTCGCCCTCTCTCCTCTCAGAAATGTTATTTTAACTTCTCATCATAAAAAGATATGATTCCAATGTTTATACTATGAGCTACATTTATCTTTAAGAGCAAGATGTTGAGTTTAGCTCTAATGATGAAAAAAGCCTTTAAAAAGGAAAACTCATCACAACTCATTATGAACTATAAAGGCCACAATTTAAGGATTCTGTAACTCCAATGATGATCATTTTAAAGTAGATTTATAGCAGAAAATAGTTAGATACTTTTACTTCAGTTATAATTTTCCATTTTGTAATTTAACACTCCTTTAGTTTATATTTGCACATTAAAAATATAGCTGGAGAAGTCCATCATTAAATACTTTTAATAAGTGCAATAAATAAATTTTACAGTATGCATAAATCTAAGAACAAAACACAGCTTAAATTGTTAATCTTACACTTTTTCTCATTAATTGCAATACATAAACATATGTTTTATACAAAGATATTTGCTACAAAATAAGTATAATAAATACAGTTTACCACATGTATTAATCTTAATAGTTACAAGCTGTTAATCTTATATATTAGGTAATAATTTGCAATAAATAATTGTTTATTATCTTGATGTCTGCTTGTCTTGGGTTTTAGCAATATGCAATAAAGAAATGCAATTTTGAATAATTTGATTGTAAGACTGCTGGGAAAATACTGTAAGTTATAATTAGCTGAGGGAGGATTTTGTTCACTASATGAACTATAGAGATATAGTTCAATAACAGAAACATGCATTATTGCTAACATAAATAATTTAAAAAGTTAACTTCAGTTTCAAGCAATAAGAGATTTTTAAAACTTAAATGCAAATAAAATTAGTAAAATATTTCACATTCTTTACTTCTTTTATCATTTTGTGTTCACTGAAAACAGCGACAACAACCAGAGCAGCATTTCAGCCTCTTGCGATTTTTTGCACAACCCACGTCTGTCTCCCACCATCAATATTTACCTGATCAGAAGCAAATCATATCTCAATATCAAACCATCTTCTGTCCAGTGCTAAGAAAACATGTTTTCTCATATTCACTGAATCTTAATTGAAATTGTTTTTCTTATAAATAACTAGTAATAATTTGTCACAAATATTTGTTCTCTCTTAGTATTTTCTCACTTTGGAATTTGGCGACTTGCAATAAAGAAAKGCAATTTTGAA
The DNA here is from genome assembly GCF_030028575.1 of Malurus melanocephalus. Classification (NCBI taxonomy): domain Eukaryota; kingdom Metazoa; phylum Chordata; class Aves; order Passeriformes; family Maluridae; genus Malurus; species Malurus melanocephalus. Next base: position 358,034 of record NW_026623683.1, on the reverse strand, counting down.
CAATTCAGTCWCAAGACTGTTGGGAAAAAGGCTAAATTCAAATTCACTGAGCAAGAACCCAGTAGCCTCAGAAGAAGACTGATGCTTCTTTCCAGTAACTTTAAAAGTTTGCTTCTTATCAAGTAAATGTTCTCTCAAATTAAGCAAAGGACTACAGTAAAAGCATTTCAAATGAATCACTTCTGCAAAAACAAAAGGACAGAAACAAATAAGAAATTTAGGTCCTAAAATCCTTGTGTTGAGCATTAAAAACAGGCTATAGCATGCATTTTTATGCAACAGGATCACTTGGTACGTGGTTTTTTGTTTTGTTTTATTTTTTTAACATACATATCCTAATAGAGATAAATAGAGAAAAGTAATCCGCCTGTAAAACATATACAAAAAAAAACCAAGGTAAAGCTTCTTGTGGACTCTAATCTGGCTGTTTCTAATCTGTAAAGCATTACAAATGCAAGCAGCACACTGGAAAAATAAAATCCATCAGAGATCACAGTACTTCATGATGTTCATTACTGAAATTATTACACACATACCTACAGTATCTGYGAAAATTATCTACTGATAAGCATTGCTACATATGTCAGTGTTTGTAAAGCAATGCCACTTACTATTAAGGAGTCATTCATGAGTTTTATGACATGCAAATTCCAAACACTGTAATACTTGTCCCACCTATTCACCTGGCACAGTTATGTAAACAAATAACTTGCATTTTGCTTATACCTCATCTAAAAATTATCACTGAAATACCAGAATTTGCTGACATATGGGAAATAAGGAGAGAAACTTCTCATTTAATGATCAGAATCTGGTGTGCGTGTGTATACTCACTTTAATCTGCAAGGCTGAAATAGTTTACCTTTCTAGAAACTTTAACCWCAATAAATGCTAAGGTGTTATAATGCAGTTTGATAAAACTGCCAGTGTTAAGATTCTGTGAAACACTGGTGAAAGAATTTATTTGTAGGTAGATTTATATCAGTATACTGATGTGCAAAGATTKTAAGCTAACAAAATTCAGAAAGGCAGTGTAAAAATCAGAAACTATTATAGGCTTAATTATAGTTGAAACACGATGGAAACAACTAAGTCACAGTAAGAAAAAAAATCAGTCAAATTAAAACCTTAGTCCCACTTGCCTTACTTACATGAATAATCCCATTGATTTTAATGGGACTATGTGAATAAATAAAGCATGGAAGAGAACAGGAAGAACAGAGTGTCASACCTATGACGGAATAAATTCAGAGACCCTTTGCATAACATCCAGGAAACATTTCCATCTAGAACTCAACAGGATAAGACTACTTCAGGTACTTAAATGAATTTGTACCCAGCACGTAACAGGAGAAATGAGAAATCAGAATCCTCCATTCACTAAGGATAAAAGGAAAATATCCTTAAACCAAAAGTGGGGTTTTTATATCGGATGAAAGGCATTTGTTAAACAAAGAGCTGAAGAAGTCTGCTATTCAAATGAAACACTGCACTACAAAAACACAGCGAGACAAGCGTTATTAGAGGCTTCACAGCAGATGGAAAAGCTACTTTGTTGTAGCCTAAAGATGTAAAACGCAATACCAGTCCCTAAGTGGCACTGGTACAACTGTGGAAATCATACAGCCAGATGAAGCACATAAATTTCCCACATGAACAATTGTTTTCATTTCCCTCCCATGCCAGTGGATATTACGGGCGGGCAGGGAAGGGAAAGGGAAAGGAAAGGAGCGCGGTGCGGGGGCTCGGCGCGCTCCCGCGGCCTCGGCGCGCTCCCGCGGCCCGGCCCGAGCGCGGGGCTCTGCTGCCACCGCCCGGCCACGGCGGGAACTGCACCC
>NW_026623683.1:317645-355208 GCF_030028575.1 Malurus melanocephalus | reverse complement strand
GGGGAAATTCCTGTCACAGCCAAACACGAAAACCCGGGCACTCTGAAAGGACTCCTCACCCGGCTGAATTTGGGACTCCAGCACCAGCTCCAAGTGCTGCTCTCCACAAACCCAAACATGCAGCAGCTCTCCAAAGTTAAATCCTTAAAACTAACAAATGCATTGAATAACTATACRATCTTCATCCTATATTGCCATATAAATAGGTAATGATTTGGTGAGTTCTCTAAGCAACGTTTGCTGAGCTCTCTTAGCAAGGTTTGAGCAACGTGCTAAAAATTTTTATTCCTGTGTCTAATTTCTTAATAGTATTTGTATCTGCAGTAGCAAAAAGTGGCATAAAAAAACCCCACACATTTTTACAGCAAATAAAAGGCATTTGTCAAACCAAGGGAAAGTCTGCTATTCAAACGAAGGTCAGTGTCATCTCTTGGACAACTGATTTAATGTTGTAAATCTGATACTGTTCATTTTACAGTAATGTATTTATTAATGRGGAAACTCCATGAACAAGAATTGTTTATATAATAAGTTACCCATTACTTCTGTGTTTGTGAAAAAAAATTATGTAATAAATTAAAAACTGTCAGGTGAAAACCAAAACACAAGCAGAATTTCACAAGTCTGAACGATCTCCTAAAATGACTAGATGTTTCATCCTTACATTTGCTTGTATGATAAMATTCCTTAAAATTCTAATTCATGTCCAAACAAAACTTACACCTGGAAGTGGCCAAAGGCAGAAATGRCAGTGAGGCACCTCCAAGTAATTTAACAGGTCACAGATGTCTAATTCTCATAATGTCTTCAGAAACAGCCCATTTACAGTTCTTTGTGAATAACAAGGCAATATATTCATTTTTAGTTCATAGGGATGACACCAACAGGTTTGAATAACTGTTCCTGAGTCAACAACWTCCCTGTGTCCCAAAATAACACAGACAGATAATGCTAGGCAGTTAGAAGAACAAAAATGGACCACAAATACATAGAGCCATTGGTACAGTATGGACATTTTCATCTCCTTGGGCAGCTCATTGCACCATCTCTAAGATCTTCTCAAAATTTGACAACTATGTCTAGAAAAACAACCAGATCATGAKGATTTCAAAGTTGCCAAACCTGCTTCCATGACACCTTCTTAAACTTCAAGCTCACAGAATACACTGGATTTTTCTGGCAAGGTAGCCAACAAAGATGTACACAATCTTATGCACTCAAAATTAAAATCGAAACAAGTAAAAGAGAAAGGAAAACACAGATCCTTGCAAAGAGAAAAAGAGATCTTCAATTAGGGGTGATACTCCATGAAAAATTTATGACAACACCTTAAATAAGTTGCACCACAAAAACCTCTCTTCCTGTTGCAAGAGTGACTGCCAGTCCAATTACTCCTGGGTTTGATGAACAAAGAAAATATCTTCAGAAAAGCTGTCAGAACTCTTGTTCCCTTCATCAAGGGCATACAAAGTAGAGATAAAAATCACACTTGAACAGCTCTGAGAGGTCTGTTCTAACACAGACAATCCACTGCAGGCCAAGCCTCTGCTCTGGCCTCTGTCCCACCTTCCTTGCACACACTCTGGCTGGAGATGTGCTGGGTGATGGACTGCAGAGAAGGGAGACAATTACTGCCAGCCCTTGCAGGACTGTGTAGAATTGTGACATTTTTTACCATCCTCACAGCCTGATCAGTGCACAGACTACATGGGATTGCTTTGGCTTTGTTCATTTCTGCTCTGTTTCCAGAGCTAACAGCAAAAAATGTCACAGAGCTTACATATAAATGATTACAGCAAAACAAASTCTTTATTTAAAACCACAAGAGTTTAAATTTAGAAAAAAAAAAAAAAAACTGTTTTGGCTACGAAATAAGTAATATCAGGTCTCTTGCTGCATGTTACACTGAATGAAGGTGTTCCTTGGTCACCAGTTTTCCCTTTRGAATGTGCTTCATTGTCTCCATCCCTTCTCCTCGTGACCCACCCTCTTCCCTCACCTTCCCTTTCCTCCCCTGTCACCTCCCTGCCTCCTGCCACTGCCCAACACTGTCTCCTTGTCTCCCGTCCTTTGTTCTCCTGGACCAGCTGCCCAAGCTGGCAGTGCCAGCACAGGGCCCAGAATAAAGAAATATTTATTAATTCAGGCTCCAGGCCATGCCTCAACACTCCTGGTGCATCCCTGGTAGCTGGGAACCAACACATACAGTGAAACTCCAAACTCTAATGTCAAACTCAAACATTTCAGAATTCAAAACTGCATTGACAGTTTCAAAGGTCTCCATTCTGTAGGCAGGCAAAATTTGAGTGCCAATCTCTGTCCACATTCGTCTAAAGACATCTGAAATTACAAGAGCTCTCATTCCTCCAAATCACAGCAATCCAAATGCTTTACTATCCTACCCATGTTCAAATCATTTCATCTTCACACTGTGTGGGTTTCAGGTAGTTTAGTTCACCAACTCCCCAGCTATTTCAGATCTACCTACAAAAGGATTTCTACACACGTGAAAAACATCACAATTTTACCACACTAAAAAGCTCCCAAGGAAGCCTTGATGTACACAAAAAAGACCAAGTTTTTTTTTTCCATTTTTTTTTTCTTTTAATGCTGTATGGACACATAAGAAAATATTATTTATAGATCATACGATAAAAATGGAAACCATTAATAACATGACACCAGATATCAAGCAGCATGTTAAATATCAGTTTGTAGTGGCAAACCTGATACTGTTTATATATTTTATATACCTTATATTACCAACATCATTTGCTGTTCATTAACACTTCTTTATTAATTCTTAATATCATTTTGATATCATAAAAAACATCACTCTGCCAAAAAATGCTAAATACAATGCTAACATGATACAATGGAAAATTGCTAAACAATAAGATGGATCTGTAAGAAAATTTGATATAGATTTCCTGTAGTTTCCCTGCACTATTTTCAACCCTTCTCACAAGGGATAGAGCAAAATGGCAATGAAAAGTGAATTTCCTGCTGTTACAGCTACTTTGGATGCTCATGCTTCTGTTCCTGTGGAGCCAGCTTGGATCAATTTCAAGAAAATAGCCTTTATCTACACTTTTGCACAGAAAACACATTTCTGTTTTCAGGAGATGCARTATTTGTCTATGGTCAGTTTTTTAATCTGCAGCATAACAATGTTGTAACTTGCATATAATTAAAGCATCCCATACTATCAGAGAAAGATTTACAAAGCAATTCAGGAAAATTATTTTTGTATTATACAAAAAGAAGGTTGAGAAGCATCCAGATTGGAATATTTAATAACATTTATGCACTTTACATACCCCATTACAGACTCTTAGTAAAGTTTTGYCTGTTGAAGGAGAAGCTGAAAGTTACCTGAAAATTAGTATTGCCACAAGATTGGGCCTCAAGATGCTTGCACTGCCATTTGTGGACCATCCAAATTTTGTGAGGATTGTGAAACTGCTGCAGTTAATCCTAACCCAGTTAACAGGTGAGACAWTAGAAAGCTACAGCCCACTCTTGTCACCAGGAAGACAATGAAGGAAATTGCTTTATTTGTTTTGGGACACACTCAAGCAAATTAATGCATGAAGCAGCAGCACAGATTTGCTCACTCCTCTTTCACTGCAGAGTTTGTAATAACTGATGGGCTGAAATTTCCCAGCAAGAGTGTAAAGGCACATGGATACATTCATGCCATAGCTCATCTCAGCACAGCTTGTATTTAAACATCCTTAATAAAAAATAAATTAAATCCCATAGACTCCAAGGGTCCAAAACCAGACTCATTTCAGTTTGAAAAAACACCAAASAGGGCACCAATGAAATGGGAACCAGGCACCTCTCATCCTGCTCAGAGGCAGCCAAATCATGCACTCCCTGACTTCTACTATTTCAGCTTTGCTGGATAAACATGGACAGGCTTTATATAAACTCTAAACAGACATATCTGTTCCATATCTAAACAAATCACTGCATCTCTGCAAGAAGAAAAACTCTAAAAGAAACATGAAATCAGAATTAACTCAGGTTCTTACAGGGCTCCAGTGCACACAAGAACGGATGGACCACAGCCTGGCCTGGTCCTTGTTTCAGTGCAAATATCAATCTAAGGTGCACCAGGACAGACAGACAAATTCCTAAATGAGAAGCCAGCATTTCTTATCTCTTGTACTTGAAWACACTCTTCCTAAAGCACTGTTCCCATTTTGGATGCCAACTCTCTGGAGCAGCAAAAGGGATGCACAACATGAGCACCGTCCTTGACTCYTCAACTCAGAGCTGTAACACAGAAACAGCCAAAAAACCAACAGCTGCAGCTCACTTCGTACAAATTCACACCAATTTACAGATATTTAAAAGGAAAAATGGTAGAAAATATCTATTTTTATCATTTTTAAAATGTAGATGTGCCTCTTAATAAGGACTCAAAGCACAAAGTACAGCAGGTACAGTTTCCTCTCTATACACTCCATAAATCTGCTTCTTCAATATACAATTCAAAAAAGCCCCAAATTGCTATTGCTATCATGATAAACATTGGAAAGTTCTGCTTGACCTTTTATTAACATTTTTCTATACCAATATGGTTCTTGTGCTACAAGCACCCTAAGGAATTATGAAAAATACTTTTTTCTCTACTTTAGCCCATGTGCACTTAATAGGCTCACAAATATAATACCATTATAAAAAAGAAAAACTGCCAACACTGCTAAAAAAATTGTCATAACACTAAATTATTATATAAATATAAAAGGAGTATGTCTGTAAAATATTCACTCAATGAACATCCCAAGGTGATGATTTTGCTATGTTGTTTTTATTCCTGGGAGATCCATAACACATTTGGATATGCCACATGTCACCACATGAATCAGGCAGTTAATGCATGTGCTTTTTAGAAGCAGAGATGTCTTCCCAATAGAATGTGCTATAAAAAAAAATGTTGAGATTCCGCTGCTTTGTCTGATAGGCATAATTTAATGTCTTGCTTATAATGCTGCATCTTAAGGAAAAATGTGCACTGTCCCATGTAGTTATTTACAATATATTACTAAATCTATGCAAATATATTTCCCTGAGCTTGGTATTATATAAGAAAGGTCAACAATGTTTGAAATATTTTGAGACACATTCCCAATATATTTTGTATAGAGCACTAATGTCCAATGTACAAATATATATCTCAATATATTTTCAGATATTTCTATTCATTTTCTCTTGTAGATTATTACAATAAATATGTGGGGTTTTTTGCTTTAGGACTATAGAAAATGGCCTATGAAGCTATGGCTTTTCATTAAGAGTGCTAATTATAATTTGTTAACAATATATCACTTAAAATACCACAATGCCACTATTTAACAACATAAATTTTAATAGTCACTATTCAATACCATTCAATAACAAACAGATACTCATTTAAGAAAAACTAAGGAAAAAAAGTTTCTTGGGTCTGATTCCCATGCAGTTGTTTTCATCATTTCTTCCATTCACCTATTTTTCCACTAACATTCAAACAGAGGATCCTCAAATACTATTAACTTGTCCCATTTGGGGATAAATATCTGTTCCAGGGGACAAGAATGTTTTGTGAAAACTCTAGACATGTGATTCCATTTACATAACCTCTTCATTTCTACCTTTACATCCACATTAACATGTTTTTCCTAAAAGTGAAATTGTATCAGTGAGTGGGCTATAAAAACTTTTGCATCTCAGAAAGAAGAAATCAAAAAGGGAATAATATGATGATTCTCCCCCAGTGCASGTTAGGGACAGCATGTATTGTCTCTGCAGAAACACATTTTGGTTTTGTTTTTTTTTAAATTCAGGACTTACAAGCTGAAATATAAAGTGCTCCTAATGTTCATACAATATCGCTGAAATACTGCATTATTTGTATGTTGCCCTATCAAGTAACTGATATATTTCCAAATTTTACACACCYGTGATTTCAAAATAAAGATCCTGAAAATTGAACATAGTCAAGTTCTATATATTGTTGAAATTTTTTTACATCTTCATTTACATCCGGTCAGAAGAAAACAGGGCTAGGGGGAGATGCTTCCCACCTCTGATCTTCTCCCAGCCTTCATTTCTCATCTTTTTCATTTTTATATCTTCAAGTGATTTCTGAGAACCAAATGAATTCTAACCTTCTTTATTRGCCTTACAGACCACATATCTAAAAAAGATCCATAGTTTTTCAAGGCCAAAAGGAAACTCATCTTCTACCTCCTTGACTTACAAGAGCCACAACACCCAACAATTCCCAGATCACATCCAAGTGGCTGAATCACTTCCAGCAGTGGAGGAAACCAGTTAAAATCAGCCATTAAACACCAAACACAGCATTTGGCTCCATGAGCACCAAGCAAAATGCAGCCACACTAAAGCAAAGAAGGGGACCCAGAACCATTCTCCAGCTGTTTGTACAGTCCCATCCCATGGCTGTATCACAATTCCATCCCTGAGATTGGCCAGACAAAGCTGAAGCCACTGGGTCAGGTCAACATTTTATCCAACTTCCCATTCTGTGTCTAAGAGTGGGTGTAAGCAAAAGGTAAAAAGAAAACAGGGCCAGAATGAGACCCGTCCCCTCTGATCTTCTCCCTGCCATCAGCTACTCTCAGGTCACAATTTCCTGTACATCTACATTTCTACTGAAGCCCTCTACTGCCACTCTGTATGTTTTCCAAGTATTGCTAGGCACCTTATGGAATATTTAAGGCATGTAATGTCATTACTCTGTGGTTGTTTTCATTCCCTGTGTGTAGTGCTGCTTATTAGCAGAATTAATATTTTAATTTCTAACATGCTTTGGTCATTTCTGATGGCTTTTTACTCTATTGGTTCACTTCAGTTCTTAACTATTTTATTTATTTTAGTATTAACTGTGTTAGTACTGTTCTCTTTTCAACTAATGATAGATTAATTTCAAAAATCAATTTTATAACTGAATTTTAATTCAAGTCCCACCAAAGTGTAAGAACTGTTATATTAAAAGTCTATTCAGGGCCACATATTCCATAGAACGGTCCCTTAACTTTTGTGATTGTGGTACAGTTGGTATATGCAAATGAAATAGTATAGCATGCATGTAATTACTTAATCAAAACTACAGCCACTGGGCCTGGCAATATAATGGAGTTTAATCCTGTTTTCAGCACAGGTATTTCTCACACTGTCTGCCACTCTTCCTGTTTTCCCCTGAACACTCTCATAAGCACTTTGTTTTTTCTTTTTCCATGCTTAGCATGGACTACATTGCCCGTGGATCTCCTGCATTTCCATTCATCTGAATTAGACAATAACACAACCCTTGGAATTGATAACATGCACACAAAGCTGTGTTTAGATCTAGGATAGTCCTGCTCAAAAATTGTGATTAACTCCCACTGCATGTTTAAATAACCAAAACTGAACAGAATGCTGATAAAGGAAGTTGATGTTTAATACCACAACAAGCACTATCAATTCAGCATACTAGCAAAAGAAAGCTCTCAAAAGCTAAAACATACTCCAAAAAAAAACACTACAGCAGCAACAAACTATGAATAATGCCTACAACTGGCAGATTTTTTTATGAAATTGTTTCTAGGAAAATATTTTGAACTGTGCCCATAATGTTTGCCTATTAGAACAAGATCTCCCCTCAAGACAGGAGTTACTTTCTCAGCATTATCCTTTTCCCACATCTACATTACCACAAAATTCCATAAGGCTCCCTGCATTTATCAAAGGCTGGAAATTTCTTTTTCATGTTAAAGAGACCCACTAACAACTCTGTGCTTCTCCACATTGTTCACCTAATTCCAATCAGTTCTGACAATTCCTCTGTGGCAATTCACACATTTTCCCCACGAACACACACAGAATACATGGAGGGATGTCTGGTGCATTAACATCACCTTACAGAAAACCCCTACACCCCCAATAAAGCTCTTTTGCCTTGATTCCCTCTTTGATACATACAATTTTATAAGAGGTGCAAGGGCAGCTGTATCTTTGAGTTTGGGACAGCTTCCTTTCTCCTTCAGTGCCAAATCCACCCTACCTTTTCCAAGACTTACAATCTGTTTTCTGTCTGTAAAAGATGCACAAAATTTGCAAAGATTGCAGAAGTCATTTCAATAAAAATATTTACCAAACCTACATATTAGGCACCTCTGCAGAGGGCTCAAACCAACATCATCATAAGCTACAGATTACCTTAACACAGGAAAGTATAATTTTCATACTCTCAGAATAAAGCTGCCGAATACGAAATTCATGTTGCAACATTTTCTGGTGAAGGTATGGTGACCAGTATCTACTGGTATATTTAAATAGTGAGTCACTTGGATATTATACTTCAAAAGTAAACTAATTTAGTCAACTAATCTTGTTTATTTCCTAAATATTGTTGGTTTCTATCAGTCAGATGATTTTTCCAGACACTTACATAACAAGCATTAAAAAGATACATTTAGCAGCTACAATTGTTAACATAACAAAGGCTACAGAATCCAGAGGTTATTGCATGCTCCCAAAAGTACTTAAATAATAGCCTAAAATCTGAAGAATTACTTTAATACTTCAATAAAAATAACCCAATTCAAAACATTTTCAAGGAAACATAGCTCCTTGCTCTAGGCTACCGAATAATGGCTGAAAGAAAGTATATAGCTTGTCACTTCTGATTAGAGAACTGTGCCTCTGTGCTTTGAATGAGAGGCATGTCTGGTAATAGGAAGTGCAGATATTAAATTTAATAAAATAACATGGAATACGATATATATGAAACTTGACCAAGTATAGCACAAAATGTAACATACATTACCCTGCTCAGTCAACTACTGTGGCCTAGCATCTAATGACAGACTTAATTTCTATTTTCCGAGGAGAGTACTACAAAAATATAATTTTCAGATTATACAAATATTTTATCAGACTATACAAAAAAATGTAACAAAAATTGCCTTACATATCTACATGAATACAGAACAGCAGCAGAAATTTGTTAGACTACAAAACATTCAGCCTTAAAAGTCCACAGAAAGGCATTAAGTCTTGTAAATAATTAGTTACAAAGACCCTGATGATAATAATGCATTACAACATCATATGACTCACAGCATATTTCTTTAAGGAATCACTCAGTTTTTGGGTTTATTTGTTGGGTATTTTTGGGTTTTTTTGTTTTTTTTTACAGCACACAATCAGGATACAACATTTACATAAGGCATTTCCTTTTTCATAAGCAGTATCTCTGGTTTTGTCTTAATTCTGGATTTCAATGCAAATCCTAACAGCTTTGTCTTTCAATGCATTAACCCTCAGCATGTTTTCTCACAATTAAATAAGCTCCACACAGTATTTTCCATTTCCTTTCTAACGCAGAACTATGCTACCTGTGATATGACACATAAGGGATTTTAAAACAATTCCAAGAGCTAATCCCAGAAACCCAGAATTAAAGTTCTTGTTTTCATATTTCACTTTCAAAATATTTAGAACTTTGACAGATATGACATTATGTTTTCATTAAAACAGTTGATTTCAAAATGCTGCACTGTGCAAAAACACCATAAACAGTTTATGATGAACTGCCACACTCTTAATTAAAACAATAAATCCAGTGCACAATATTTGTGCAGCCTCTGGTTTGACCTTTGCCTCTTGCTATCCACTACCAAAGCTGCTGCCTCATTCTGTGCACCAGATGTAGAAGGTTTTAAACCATGATCTGAAAGGCAGTAAAGATAAAATAAGAGAAAATGTGCCATTACTCTTTGCAGTTATGATTAATTCAGTTCATATTTTACAATCTGGTTATGGAGTAAAACTGCAGACTTTACATCAAGCATTTGCCATTCAATATACCAAATGTATAAAAATGCCTGATACTTTAGAAAATGGCACAAAGCTAATTCACAACCACCACATGAAGGACAGAAATAGGAATAATAAAAAAGGACAGTAATTAGCTATCCATCTAAAATAATGAAGCTATTTCTGCCACTTGGTCAGTCTTGGCAAGAAACACATCTGTCACAACAAAACAAACTAATGCTCTCCTTATCTCTCTACTACTTGATTTTAGATTAAAATATCCTTGAAAACAATCAGGCCTGCTCCACAAAGAGAAACCAAAGGTTATTAATTGCTATRACATGCTGAAATGATCACAGATTTGCTGTGTTTTCCTGGAAACAAAGTCAAATGCAGAAACAACTCCAAGATCCTGGTACAGGAAATGAGCTGGCATCCCAGAGCACAAGCTGAAGTAGGGAGAAATCTTGCAGAGAAGAAAATAAATTGAAAAGTCCTCATTCTGAAAGTGCTTATAGATTTATCAGGGTGCTACTTTGATCCACTAGAGRTTTGCATACAGTAAAGACTCCAAGAGCAAACATCTCCTCTGTAGATTCAAATGTGACTATACATTACATATTAAACATCTCCCTTTTCTGTCAAAAGAAATCCATTGACCAAATGAAGCTAATACCGTTCATTCTCATGTTTATAGGAAATAAGCATGAAAAATATTTCTGCCTTAGGATGAGAGAAAATACTGTATGTTGCCAAATTAAGAAATTCAGAAATCAAATTCAAGTCCATCATGGCCTAGACAGTTCAGGTTTCCTCTCWCATAATAATTCCCCACATAGCACTCTAGAGAAGGAGAACCTTTTTGTTTGGCTGGTTTTTTGATTTGCCCACAGTCATAAAGAAACAWCTCCACCCATGGTTATCTTCCAAAACCAGTCATTCTGCACTGAACGAGACACAGGTGTTTGAGCAACACTGTGCAACACTGCTCAGGAGCTGCAYTTTGAGTATTTCTTTTACTCCCCAATTTCATTTACAAATCAAGGAAAAGAATTTGTAGGAACACACACACAAAACTTCCCCCAGGTTTGTTAKCTTACACAATATGCATTATGCATTCAAAATCCAAGTGCATTGCTGTAGAAAACAATCTATCMATTTTCTACATCATTCAAAAACAACACAAACACTCAAATTCCATGCACGAGTCCTGCAAGGACACAAAAGGGAAACACACGTATCTCATTTCCTGCTGCTGAGAAACTGGAAAGTATATTTTAAAAGGCAAGTCATTAAAAAAAAAAAAAATCCACCACCTAAAGAATTATAGAATCTTTTCTAGTATTGGTAACTCATCTTTGGATTAACTTTCTTTCAAAGACACACAACRTAATTGCATGATAATCATGCAGAGTAAAAAACCCAAACAAGTCCAACCTCTAACTAATTTTAACTCCACAAAAATAGCTTCCAAATATTTATTTAGGAAAAMATAAAACAGAAACATGCATTTAGTGGAGACTCCCATGTTTATGAAGAGGTGTTTTACTTTCAGAGACTCCCCTGTTTCATTTGTATAATCAGAAGTCCCCCAAAAGTGAATCTAAAACATTTATGAACATTAATAACATGAAATAAGAAAAGAGGTATAAAGATCCCTGTCTACCTCAAGCAAATTATTCTTCCAGTAGCTCTTCCAGACCCTCACTTTCCATATTTTTAAGGAGATAGAGGGGGAAGTTATGACACCTCTGTAACATTTCAAGTTGTTCACTAATTTCTGTAAAGCATGAAATATTCTTACAGATTAAGGATGTAACAGGAAAGGCTTCACAGGCATCCCTTTGTGATCTACACAGTGAKGTACTTCTCAACAATAGTAACCAAGAAGGGAAGCATTTGTACACTTTTGCAATTACCTGAATTCTCCTGCATAAAATTTGCAGCCTATTTTAAAGGACTACAAAATCCTCTTCCTTGTCTTTTGGTTGCCTCATATAAATACATAACACATTTTAACCRGGCATTTCTAGCTAAAAAGCTGCCATTTTTGCCAGCTTGGTGCTTTAAAAAGACCCCTGTTCTGAGTACTGGGCATCACTCTGCCCCAGCTTTCATAGAAACTGCCAAAGGTAAGCAAAAGTCTAAATTCTCACCAAATAACCACTGTTGGATCCAACATTCCTGTCTAAATCTCTCTCACAAAGTGGATGATTTTTACACCAGCCATATATACCCATGAAGTGCACACACCTACCTTTTCTGGCAGGAAGGAATGGACACTTTCCACAGGCAGGGAGAGGAACAGAAGCACTGAGAACTCACTGGAACTGCTGCAAAGTGAGGAGTGAGCAGACACACCCTAATAAACCTTATAAACCTGCGTGGGGTGGGGCATAAACCTTATAAACCCGGGTGGGGTGGGGCTGCAGCACAGGGGCAGCCACTCAGCCCAATCAAGCAGGTGTGGGCTGGATGGGAAGGGAGAAGAGCTGGAGAAGGGGGATTTGAAGGTTGAGAGTTTTGTGTTAGCATTAAGATTGTGTCAGTTTGCACCTGGGTTGTTGGTGTTCCACCTGAAACCTTTCAGCTGTGCCCTCTGCCACAGCCAGACCCCATCAACCCTTGGCAGAGCCCCAGAGCTCCTGCAAACACCCAAAGGGAACCTGGAGCAGAACAAACTTCCAAATAACCAATTAATCCTCAATGCTTTCACAATACTAAGTTATTCCTACCAGKGCATCAACCATGATGCTTCATGAGCAAATATTAAAATTGAAGGAGAGCACTTTCAAGATGTACCTTCATTTTAATGTAGCRTTTTCCAAAGAAGAAATCTTGACCACAAAYTCACCCCCTGAGTTGAATCTTTCTAATGAACACCTGTAAACRTKTAAAAGTGATGACTGGGGTTCTTTKAATGGGGTCACCAAAATGCAAAACAAACAAATGTGCTCTCCTGCTAGAGATCTATTKCAAAGAAAGTGAAARCTTCYAAAAAACAACYGCARTAATATTYGAACAYTAGCCAATACCACATCTCCTGTAAYCTAGATCTCAAAAAGWTTTTAGTTAAAAACTAGAACATGTTAGTTGAAATRCTAATTTCAGGAATTTGCAAGTTTTACCCCCTAAAGACAGGTGATATTTAACAAACTTTTAAGACACTGAAAACCATTTTTTTAATTGGAAAGGTTGGGCAAACTTAAATTAAAGGGAACACATAGGTTACTACAATAATATTTGCATGCCTACAGCACAAGAGTTCATCCTTTTAGAACAAAACATTGTGGCACAGAGCACATCACATGGGGCATAAAATTTAAATAAGCTTTAAATAGGAATTTTGCCTCAAGATCTATTCCACTCCAGCCTCTGGTAGATGGTTTTCTTTTTTTCTGAAGAATCTGTTTTTTATTCTGTGCAACAATTAATTTGCCTTCTTTTTCCTTCCTGGAGGAAGGAGTTGGTCAATTTTGATAAAATTTCTGGTGTAGGCATCCTCACATGAAATGGCTTTACCTTGTCAATTAAAGTYGTGGAGCTCTGATTTGGAAAGAGCACTGAAAACATAACAGAAATCAATAGTGGCACATCTATGTACAGCACACAGATGAACATAGGGAAGGGAAAACACAGCAGCAAAACCCTCTCCATCCTCCTTYTCAACCATGAAATATCTGCATTAGTTATCTCCTGCTGGCTCACATTAACACATACAAAGAAAAGTGATGCCCAGGAGGATGAAAGAACCCAGCCTGGCCAGCAGCAGCCTGGTTTCATGGCAAACACAGAACCAAACACGAGCAGCCCAAACTTGCAGCCCAACCACCTGAGGAGCTGAGTGAAGTCACACAAAGGGGATAAAGGAGCATCAGTCACTGCAGGGAATTGCCATCAGCTGAGCTGGCAGAMAACCAGCTGGAAATGATAATTACACATTCAGCTTGATGCAAGACCACATTCTTGCAACTCTTTTAAAAATCCTGTAAAAAGAAGGATGAGAGAATAGAGAGAAAAATAYAAAATCACCTTTTTGTTCAAAATATTCATCTTACTTTTCTTCTCAGTACTCTTTCCCACATCATATTACTCTAACACTCCAATTAAGAGAAATTAAATTTTATTCTAAACAAAACTGCAAGGAATTCACATCAAGCAAAGGAATCACTGAACTGCTTCAAATGTTCATAACTGCTCATCTCTTAAGGATTTTGCTTCAGTGGCACCTGTAGATGCTCAGAACTTTAAAACAAACAAGATCCACGTTATATTGGAATTAGAGACGTAGTTTGGACTCCACAGTGCCTGACTTTTCCTCTAAATCAAGAAGCCTTAAAAGCAATCACTCACAGATTTCTAAATTTAGAATAATCATGATTCCAACTGGCTGAATTAAACAGTTTGCAAATGTTACTTCAGTCCATAGATTCAGAAAGATGGCATGTGTTGGTCTTCAGCAGAGAAACATTCTGTGCTTTAAAAGGGCAATATATACAGTGCACTGATAACATTAAGAAAAGCTAGTCTGTAACAGCAGTTATGTTTTAAAAGTTCTTATAGAACTAAAAAGATTGGGCAATTTTCTTTAAAATAAAAATTAATTCATTCTGAGGGGGGAGGAAAAGGTATTAACAATTATGTAAAATTAGTAGACAGATATCAAATGTTCTCCGTAGCATAACATTTCTGAATAACGAATTTCCAAAGTTCTTCTATGAGCTGAACTTTCCTATTATCTTCTTTATCCTGACTTGAATAGCAAAGATTTAAAGAACTGGAGAAAAGCAGATTAAGAAAAATAAAATACATGCTTGAGTCACAATATTCTTTAACCTTCAATCAGAGACCTTGCAAGAAAACTGGGCATGTGAAGATCAGCGTGTGAAAGATAGCATCCATTAAGGTTTATGCTGCAATGGCTTTAGAGTTCATGAATAACAAAAAATGAGCTCAGTCAGGAAAAGTGGTTGAATAAAACTGAGAAGAAATACAGTATCCACACAAGGCCTGAGAAATCCTATGAACAYTGTTAATGCTGTTTTCCTATTACCAAAAAAAAAAAAAGAAAGAAAGAATTATTATTTGTTTAATTTTAAAACAGATCAGTGAGGAAAATCTACATTTTYCAGACTATTATAGTCAGGTAACAAGTCTTTCCTCACTGGGAAATGTATTTCAGGCATGGAATGRAGGAAATAGGAATTAAGTAGTACCTTCAATGAATTCTAGCTCAGTAAACACACAATTATCTGAAAAAAAAATCATATTGCAACAAAGGAATAGGAAGGAAGAAAACTGAAAATTTTTACACCTTATACAACTGAGTTTTTTTTTTACATTCAATAGATGAACCCCAACATTTAATGAATGTAAACAGCATAAATGTTCCCCAAAGAGTTGGCAATCCAAAACAGTAAAGAGTAAGTGGAAGTATAACCCTGTCTGCCTCAATTGTCAGCTGTAACAATACTCTGGGATCAACCAAGGCACTTGCTGAGCACATCTGCATGCCAAGGAAAAGTCTTCAGTGGTCCCAAACATCAGCTCATGACAGCTGGTCCATGATTGCTTGGTAGGTGTAGGTGACTGATTTTAAAACACAGCTCTGAGGAAAGTATCTGAATGAAAAATAACCTTGAATTGCATCAGGTAACAGCCAAGAGTCTTTGTAAAAGAAAAAGATATGCTTTTCTGATAGTGTCAGAATATAATCTTCCTTTTTAAGACTGCAGAAAAGGACTCCTGTTTGCTAAGATGACTGAACAAATAATGAATTTGTGTGTTTTCATAACTTGTGTTTAAAAATACACAGCACACACTGAAGCTACAAACAAAAAGACAAGAACCTTGTGACTAAAATTCTCCCTGAATGAACAATCAATATCTTTATGATGCTGACCCAGGAAATCCCAAATATCATACTAGGAACTGCAGAAAAGCATTAATAAACATATTAAGTTTGTAGATTAAAGGAAAAACTTCATATATCTCATGTGAAAGGAGTTGATCCACTCAGTATTTATATGTGAAACAAATAAATCATCATAGAGAATCACAATGAAGTAAAGAAATTTCACTCTGAGTCGTGGTGTTTTCTTTTTTAACAGCTCAATTTTTTCAATCTAATTCGATTTTTTTTTTGTTTCAATGTGGAAATGCAGAGCTGCAACCCAAAAGAATTGCAGAGAAACTGTTTAAAACAAAGACAATTGTCCCAAGCACTGAATCACTGAGACACTGAATCATTTGGATTGTGAACCTTAATTTGTACTGCACCAYGCATAAACAGTGCCAAATGTGAACAATTCAGTACAAGTCACACTCAACTTCTGAACATTTTGAATTCTAGTTTGAATTCTGAGAGCATTATTTGAGAAAACATATCCATGTTCCATGAGGAATTCTTGATTTATTCCTGAAAAAAAATCTTGTTTTAGAAAATTAACAGAGGCTTTAAGACATTTCTCTTAAACTAAGTATCCTGAAAAATCTGTGCCACTACATATGAATAAACACTGKTTTTAAAAAACCCTCCAAATGAGATGTATTTCATCTTTCTAAGTGTCTTACTAAGTTCCACCACTGGGACAGCAGAAAAAAGAAACAATAGTGATACATCTCCATCTAATTTTTTATGTCTTTCTCAGTGCCAATATAGCACTAACATATTCTCYCTCTCAACTTTTTTTTTAATTGTGGTAGCACCACTGGGAGCAGGTGCCTTGAAGTGGGGGCACATACCGAGCCTGACCTCCCTATGAACAGCTCTGAATTCCCTGATCTTGTTATGAATATTTTTTCTTCAAATGCAAAGCTGCAAAATGCATGAAAGCTAAAGTAATTCAATTAAGTATCTATTCTGAGCTGGAAAAGACCATTTTGTTAGAAGCACTGGAGCACTAGTTTAACCCTGGTGCTCAGAATTCCCAAGCAAGTCAGCACATTAAGCCAGCTCTTCAACTTAAGAACAATTACTGTCATTTATCAGGCTGAATAGCAATAATGCACAAATCGACAGCTTTCAAGAGGCACAGCCSCAGCTAGGTGTAATGATATGCAAAGCCACAGCACTCTACATTTTGAACTGTCTTCAGCCCATCAATACATCTCCAAGTACCTACAATTTATCAATACAAATGTGGTACCCAATGAAGGCAGGACCAAAAAGATAAATATGAACAGGGTGGAATGAAAGGTTCAAGAATGTTTGAATTTTATAATGATGAAGTGCAGATCACATGCTTACAGCATTTTACATGCAGTGACCTGATCACATCACATTTCCCTCAGCAAGAGGAAACTAGGATAAGAGATAATCTTTCTTTCAGGTAGTTGTAAGCAGCTCCTTTGCTTTTTTTGCCTTTTTTGTTGTTGTTTATGCTTTCTTTTCTATTCTTCCCTTTTTTTCCCCTGCCATTTCTATTTCAAATGTGTATCTATGCAGTAGTTACATTGACATAGTTATATAAATATATAGAATTTATAGAATAAGCTTTTAGAAATATATRATTAACATATTATTTAATCTTGACAAAACATAATATATACAGAAAATATCATTTGTATCTCATTACCCTATGAAGTGGTTGTAGTAGCAATTGGAGGACTAAAGGAGTGGTTGAAATTATATAATAGCATATATACAAAATGGCATTCTGTTCATGAAACCCTCAAGCCCACAGAACTAATTTCCTCTGTATTTAATTGTGTGGGGGTTGTGGTTTTGAGTTTTTTGGCTTTTTTAGCATTACAGCTTCTTTGAGAACAGAACCTTTCAGCAACCACAGCTATTGCARTGCTCAGGTATTCAGATTCCCTTTCTCATACAGGCATAGCTACCACTGATTAAGACAGCACAGTTTTGAGAATTTAAGAACTGCTGTTATTTGCTCCAGTATCCTGCTTTCAGCTCAGTTAGCAATGCATATGGAAGAATCCACCATAATGGAAGCATAATAGTATTATTTTCCAAGAAGGTGAATGGGAAACTAAGCAKAACACAATGAATGTTTATTTTGATTTATATCTCTCTTACTTGTTACCGCGTTGGCAACACTTATGATTTTTCATAAGTCTCCTGTTAGTTGGTATTTCCTCTCATCTTATCACTCCTGCAGTTGTATTATTATATTTTAAAAGTCCCATTTTTGCTTTCTAAATTATGTTTCTAACACTCAGTAATTATGAGCAAACACTGCAAGTTCAAAGCCAAAATTTTCAGAATACTAACGGAAACAAAAAGAACACAAAATGCATTGTTTTTTTAAAAAATACTTTAAACCAATATAATTTTTTTTTATCTGAAACGCAGTGGTCTTTGTTCTGGARCATTCCTGTAAGTAATAGCTCTAAGGCTACAATCATAATAAAACTTCCATCCCTTCTCTTTCTAACATGTTTGTGTCCAGCCTCACTACTGTTACCAAGCTCTATTACCCATCTAATAGCAGTTTCAGAAATTCAAATTTGCTATAAAAATCCAAAATTGCTATAAAAATCAAAATTGCTATAAAATGGCATAAAACATTATATTGATAAAAAAATTAATTATTCAGAAGAAGAGGAGAATAGTCTCAAATAAATGTGTAACCTGAACAAGCTAAATGAGATGTTATTGTGCCAAGTCCCTTTGTTCATTTCTAGTGTCTAAACTGACTGAGAGTTTGATCTCACTTCTGAATTCAAAACAAAACTTCCATTTTTTTCTTCAAAAAAGCACAGAGAGATCTTCTGGAGTGAAATGTAATCCCCTGCTGAAAAAACTTTAGATTTATCTCTTCMCTGGCTGAAGTAACAAGCACGAACGAAATGGTAAGAAAAAATCTAATCGTTACAGTTTCAAAGACTAATTAACTTATAAACTRTGGTCTACAAATAATAAAATGGGAGTCAAACACTCTCAAACTGAGCAAAAACTTCTTGACTCTTGCTACTCTGAGGTATCCATGCAGTAATTTAGAAGAGAGTGCAAACTCACAGACTGAAAAGAACMGAGGGCAAATCAGGGCTAATTCAGGGATTCAGATCCAATGTTGATATATTTGCACACRCTATAACCCAAATAGGAGGGTTTTCTTCAATGTCATCTTATTACACTGCAAGGGAGGGAAACAGACAGTTCAATCACAAAATCATAATGCTTAAGCAGCATGAAATCATAAAGCTAGCAACAAAACAGGTGAAGCATGCTACATTTATGATTCATATGCTTCCTTTCACCCYAGCACAGCATTGGTTTACTCACAGCCCTAAATGGCCAGACCCTGCTGGTGTCCCCAGCACCAGAGCAGTGAGCAGTATTGTYCTTTTGGGTGTACTTACTGCATTGCACTCCATCAGATAAAAATAGTGCACATGAATACTTTAACTGCTTATCCAACTGGACACAGAGGTTACAAGATGCTGGAAATAGGATTGTTGTTTAGACATGTACATAAAGCTGAACGCATACAAATAATCTTTGCTGTCACAGTTTAGATCCATTGAAATTGGTATAGAGTTACAACATAATTTGGTGGATTTACACAAATCCAAATTCCCTTAAAAACTGACGTGAACTAATATAAAAACTTGTTTTCAACATCRTATCTATAAAAAAATGTCTAAATGTGGACTTTCTTTGATCATTTCGTTTTCTCATAATTTTTTCAAAGCTTTTGTGATTTTTGAGATCATCAGTGTTGATCTCTCAAGCACATGGGCAGCAAGTACAGTTTGAAAGAGGTGTTGCCTTAAGATTTGCTGTAAAACTCCAGAGCAGAAACAATTCAGAGAAAGCTCTCATATATCGTGCCTCCACATAGTGCAATCAGCATTTCCAGCTAGGATATTAAAATTAGATCACATAATGGATGTTTCCTCTCTGTGCTAAAGCTGGTCTGAGCACAGAGATGAGGAGGGAATGGAAAGGACAACTCTGACCACCTCAGGTGGGCTGGAGACTTCAGCTCTGCAGCAGCTCATGGGGGTGAGTAAGGAACTGACCTGCAGAATTCAATCCACCTTCTATTATCCTATGTATTCCTGATATAGGTCACTTCCTAACAAAAGGACAGTATTCTCTGGAGTGACTATATAACCTAAAGGGAGTGAACTAGGCTCCCAAAAGCCTTTTTATAAATTTTRACCATGTCTCATGTACTGGCCTTTCTTCATTTCAAGGCAAACACACCTGCTATCCTGCCATCTGTCATCAATCAATAATCCATTGCATCAACAAACTTTCTACATTGTTTTCAAGACAGCATTACTCTCAAAAATTACTTGAACCACTTTGTCCTACATAACATGAAGGTAATAAAGATGTCTTTTTTGATGTATACTTACAATATACTTTAACATATGGAACTTGTTGCAGTCAAAAAGAAAAGTTAATAATAGAGGAACTAATGGAGTATTTATTTGCTACTGGCATGGGCATATCACTTTCTGAATGWTAATTCTGAGACACTTTTTAGTATTTTCTACCTCAATCAAAAATTTTTCTGCTTCTCTTTTCAGCCAGAAAATAGAGTCAYTCTTTCTTAGAAAGATCCTCCCCACCTACACTGCTATCCTGAAGAGTTCCTAGAGCTGTGGTAGCTTCCAACYAGCTAAATGTTAATAACCATCGTAWAAGCTGCAAGTTATWCTGAATTTTGAGGCATTGAYTCTGCACAGGACCTTACCATTGTCTCAGCTGAAATGCCACTTCATCAGCCTATGACAAATCTTTCTAGAATATATCAGGGTGGGCTGTTTATGAATTACTTCTGTCATCTTAGTTAGTATCTTTCCAGTCACAATCTTCACCTCAGTGAAATCTCCACAAAAATAGAGGCAGTCTTCACAAATATTTTACTGATCACTCTTCCTGAGAAGCAATTTCACCTCAGTTCATCAGAGAACTGGCAATTCTGGTGTAAAAGCTTGCTTACTAATGTTAGATCTATTGCAAATTAATATCCAAGAGCACAGCACACAAAAAGCAACGTTAAAAAAGCAGATAACTCATGGTTACATGTTCYTCACATACAGGTGTTCCGAGGAAATGAACACACTCCTGTCACACAGCTTGAAAATACCACTGAAGATCAACATGAGAGTCAACAGCTATAATTAAGTCATCAATTAACAATACCACTGTGCTTCCTGAAATGGCTGCACAGTAGTGGAAACCTGGCTCAAAAAAACAGATATCACAAAAAAAGCAAACAGAAGGCAAATGCAGTAAAGATCACAAGTAGCTGACACTCCTGGAGGTCTGTGCATACTCACCACAGTGACCAAAATCTTCTGTTTTAAAAGGCTTAACATGAAAAGCAATTTATCAGCCAGAYCACTAAATCTGACTTCCACAACACTGCAAGCAGATTACAGGTGATCTAAAATTAATCACAATTTTAACTTGTAATCACAAGTGTTTCAGCAGYCATACATTATTTGACTACAGCTGTATCTGRCAAAAYGGTATCCCCTGGCYATCCACYMTTGATAGGGGGCCTGTCTGGCATTRACAAAATAGAGAAATCTGAAAAATCAGGATTATCCTTAACTTCTGGATTAGCTGCAAAGGTGTAATCGAGGCAGGGGTCTCTTGCTTTAGATGACAAAAAGCAAACCACCATCCAGAATTCAAACAAATGTGTCAGTGAGCACTAAGGAATWCAACACAGACACCCAAGTTGTCTGTAAAAGGAGAATGTTTTGGAGTTACTCTGAGTTAGTCTGATCACTGGCAAATTCCAAAAGGCTAATTTAAGGGAAAAATTATTATATTTCATTTCTGAAAGATTTTAATTTAGCATGTTTGCAGAGTATTTTTGCATAGTAAGAACAAATTCCTATAACTGAATACATTCTGCTATTTCCATTAAAAAAAAAAAAATATAAGATCTTACGTACATAACAAACATATTTTCTCCAATATCAGATATTTGTTTATAAAGTTTTCACCGTTATCTAACAGGTACAAGTTTCATGCACAAAACATTAATCATTTAACTTCTGAACTTTGCATTACTTCCCATGAAAGACATTCACCCAACATTTACAGTTCAAAAGGTTTAATCTGTTTTTGCAGCATTACCAAGGGTCAGGATGGCAGCACCAGACAAGGTAGGGAAACTGCACTGCTATTAATTATTACTTACAGTACATAGTAGTAAATTAATTGGGCAATAAAAGGTATTCCTATGATTTATCAGAGTATTAAAAACTCATTCACTGGATTTTTTTTTTCCTACTGAACTACTGAATTCAGTATTATAAAGCAAGGATTTTAACTTTTGAGTTTAATTAGTGATCCAATTTTGGATCAAGGTAAATGKAATTCTGCTGAATATTAGAAAAAAATAGAAGTTGTGATAGCGTTGGAAAAACAAAAACTGCAGGTAAGTACTATAAAACTATATCCTTCATCTTAAATTTATGCAACTGCAGAAGTGCACAAAATAAAAAATTAAAAAAAAAAAGATTGTTCAGGAAGTCCAGTATTTGGGAAACTCAAAAACCCCCTGGACAAATGACAAAAAAATATGAAGTCCAGCTTTAACGAAAGGAAAACAAGGTAACCAGATAGTTTTTTCTCATCATTATTTTTTATAGTTTACGAAAAAAGTATTAACTGACAACGATATCGCATTTAATGTCAAAAATCAAGCTTATTTCTGCTTCCTTACCACTCTTTTCGAGAAAAGAAATATGCCATTTCTATTAAAATGGGAAAATGTAACTAATATCTGGCAAACTTTTAGATAGTAATATTCTCAGTATTGTTCTACAAAAACTGTAGAACTGTTCTATTGAACTGTATTCAATTTCTTATTAATACTAGTTTTGGGATTCCTACTTTTGTGCTAAAACTGCAGAAGCAGCCAGTACAGCACAGAGATGTAAAAACCTGAATTACTGAGCTCAGCACTTTTGCCTGCATGTAWAAAGCTCACAAATACATTATGTGTAAGAAAAACAATGTATTATTGCATAACATTCTTAATTGCATCTCTCCCCGCAGGACTCCATCGAAACACGGCATGTTGTATCTCTATAAAACATATTTTGTAGAAGGAATTTGGAAAAGCAGAGAGCTAGTAAACAGATAACCATTGCACATATAGTTACAATGCATTATGTATTTAATAACCTGAATTTTTTAGTTGACAGTGCAGATTTGTAGTGARCCTGAATGGTCAGTAACTTCACATRCTCATATGTAGAGCCATCTTTACCTGCTCTTACAAAGAAGATAAGCTATTAGCCCAAATGGCAGATACAATTTTCATGCCTAAGTATTTCTTCTTTKGAAGATATTTTTGGAGTTCATTGCTTTCCAGATTTCAATTTATGTGAACACTGGAGAAGAGGGGAAGTTTTCTGAACTACATTTCTGGGGGAAGTGGGTGAGTTTGTTGTCCAAAAGCACRTTAGCAGCCTGGAGGAGAGGAGCAAAGGGACATGTGACTGGCTTGGCCAGATTGCTGKGGGGACAGCATCTCTCATTTTGATAACCTGCAGACAGTTTATGCTATTTAGTTCTATGCTATTTAGAATATGCATGTAGAAAGAGAAAAATAATTCTGACTTTTGCAGGTAAAGTAGATTCTTGGGACTTGTGTGCAGAATCAGAGAGACAAACTTTTCTATCCCCTACTACCTACCAGAAAAACTGGGAAGCTTTCCTGTAATTTCTATGACAGCCATTGGGAAATAGCTCTAGTTCAATAGTGCAGGGGGATTACCTCTCTTTTCCTGTCATCACTTTCTTTTTCACTAGAACCAGGCAAGGACAATCCAAACAGCACTTCTGCTGTGAATGTCTGACTRTTGTGAACAGTTCCTTCAAATGACAGATTAACAAACATCATTTAAGTTTCCCTTTGAAAACTCCAGCTTGGGCAGAAGAGAAAGCAAAAGAGGTGGTAAAGAAGAGACCAAAGAGGAGATGGTGGCTGAATTTGTCTTGGTCCTCCCAAGTTTTCTACTCAGTGGAAACCCTTCCACCATACTGTCTAATTATTCATCTGCTGTCTTTAATAAAAGATATTGTTGCCGCATTYCAGATGGAAAGAGAGCTTGTAAAATTATCTGATGTGATCTCAGTCACTGCAGGAAAAGTCCTCACTCTCACAGCACTGATCCAGAACAAGGAATGTCAGTCTTGTTAGGAACCGTATCGAATATTATAAAAAGTCACTGCATCCTTCGAGACCAAGCCCAAGCCCATTAATATCAGCAGCAGTCTTATGCTAATTAAGAAATGAAGAGATGATTAGTACAAAGCTAATCAGTGCACCGTGCCCAGGGGCTGGCAGTGGGATGGTCCTGATCAGGTCTGCAGCTGCCCCAACACAGGGCACTGCTGAGCCTTTGGGAAAATTTGGGAAAGGTGGGAATGTGTTTGGGAAAGGKCAAATCTKSCTGGCACTGARGGGAGGGRGTGAGGGAAAGCAYGARGGGAACCAGGAGTGMAAACAGGAGCAGCAGCTCTGRGAGCATCRAGCTTGGAAGAATCCCCGCCTGGGRCTGGGGTGGGTGGAGGAGTTTGGAAGGAAGGAGTGAAGCTGAACCTAGGAAAAAGAGAGGAGGTAGGTATTTTAATTTTGCCTCTGTTTCTCACCATCCAAATCTGTTTTATGTGGCAATAAATTAAATTAATTTTCCCCAAGTCAGGCATGTTCTGCCCATGACAGAACTGGAAGAGATCTCCCAGTCCTTACCTTGAGYCCAAGGCTGGCTGCAGGACAGGCAACCCTGCAGATCCCCAGGGSGATGAAAACACCACTGACTGCCAGCTGAGGGGGAAATAGAACAAAAAACGGAGGAAGGGAACAGAAAGGGGGAAAGTTAAAGGTGATACACATAAAGAAAAGGCAATACTAGATTTATTTGAAATCTTATCCTGACCTGGGTTATTACTGACTCTRAGTTCTGCAGTCAGTCTCTGATATATTTGGATATTTTGATCACACATCCATACTGCCAATATTTATTTCAGTGACACATTTGGGCCTCTGTACTCATTTAGTTCTATTCTCAGCACACAACCAGAACCCTAAATATAGTCCCAGTCTGTCTGTGGGTATCATGCTGTGCAGCTACAACAAGCATGCTTTACTGTAGTAACCCTTTCTTCTACCCTCGAATTGAGTAAGCACTTGGAAGGATCTGTATCTAAAAATGCTCCATTTCTTTAATTATGTCAAATCCTGTGGATATCTATTTGTAGGGAAAGATGTGAAACTGTATGGATATACATAAAGAAATACACTTTCTAGTTATCATTGTATTAACCTGTCAGGGTTTACATATAAACAACCAAAAAAACAAACGAATAAAATACCTCAAAAAACATATTTTCTGGAAATATATGCTGAATAACCATATGACACCTGCAGTCTGCTATACAATTAGCCTCCATTTCCACTAGTTTTTTTTCCAGTATCACACAGCTGATTTCTGGTTATAAAATCTGTCAATGCTACCTTTAATGCCAGGCCCACCATCTTCTCCAACACAATAAAAAGTGATGAGTTTGTTTCTAGTTTTCCCATCTTCCCCACTGAGTTCACCTTTTCATGAGTCCTTTCCTTAAGTAACCATAAAATACACCCAAGAATGCTCAGTACAATTGTTGTCCAGCAGTAATGCCACTCCTGGCTACTGAGGAGCACCACTCTCATTCTCACACCCTCGATTTGTGCAGCAGTTGTGATATCGATCTAACAGTCCACAAAAACACGGCTCTCAATGGGTACCATAATCAAGCAAAACACGTCAATTCTGAAATTATTAATACTATCACAGGGAGATTAATTTCCTTTTGATGTTCTTCTATCAGGAACTCTACTTTGATTCATTGATGTCACAGAACAAATTAGTGCAGTACATAGCCAACAGTATGATATTAAAATCGGACATTATTCTGCCRTTGATATCAAACAATAAAGTAGCAGATGGCTTTTTTTTCAGAAATGGCTTTCATGTCAGTGTAAAAGGCTGCACAAACCAAAATTATTTCTTTTTCTGCAAGTTGTTCTTGTTGGTTGCATACCTGGATCAAAATCTTCARTRTCTGAAAAGAATACATTATATGATRAAAGGTCAAACATTCAATGGCATAGAGAGGATAAAAGATTTCATAACCTTTAATGTTTTGGCTCTTTAGCTTCAAAGTGGCAACAAAACATAACATTTGGTGAAAAAAAGAAATACTGACCAAAYTGTGTTTACTTTCTGACAAAATATTTGCCAAACATCTGATTTTAATAACATTGTCTTTTTATACACAAAATTTGCTTCTGACATTTACTACACTTGCTCTGAAAGAAATTATTCCTTTATAATTAATTGAAAGCAAATATATTTACAGCAGCATCAAAACAGGATTTGTAAGTGCAGCTATCCCTGCCCACCAGCAGAAGGACAGAACACGAGGTACAGCAGAATCCTGGAATTTCAACTGCACAGACAGTAACACATTTACTATATGTCTGGTTGTTTTTATAGCTTCATTACAGTACAGTTTCCTGGAGCTTAGGAAAATGTACAAAATGGAGACCCTTATTTGACCTCAGCCTAGGAGACGGCAAAGAAAGACTAGGGAAACATATTTACATATTTAGTAAAAACAGAAGAGTCAAAATATAGAACCTAAGTAAATCTAGAGAATCTCTGGAATAAGAATAATACTTGAAAACTTCCTTAAAAACACCTCAACAGAGGAACATGTGTGCTGCTAAGTGGATTAACTGCAATACAAATCCTATGGAACTAAACAGGCCTCCTAACAACTTGCAATTTGCATTTCCCCATGGAAGAGTTGTGATTAGTTTTACATTAATTGCAGCATCCTCTTAATACTATCCRAGCCAGGTTTCACTGGCAACCAGAATCAGTTTTTTCATTATCAATTCTTATTAGGTGTTAATGCTAACACAAGTTCAGTTGAGTTTTCCCATTATTCTCACTAATGTGGGATCTTTTGAAAGCTTGGACTCCTTATGAAAGGTTGTGGGTGCAGGCTGGAGAGGATTAGCCATAGCTTGTATTATTTGTCACAGAGAAAGCACCTCTACTTGGATTTTTTCAGTGTTGTAAACTCTGGGCTATTATGACACCTTTTAATATTCCTACCTGTTTAAAAGTAGACATTTTAATTCATTTAGAAGAGTAAATACATTGCAAGTAAGTTAATAACACTAAACCAGGTATTTTTAGAAAGTTCTGCATAGCCAAGGATTTTCTTTTCTAAGCAAAACATTTAACAAATTTATAGCACTTTTCATATATCCATCTCCAATTTTAACAGAATCCATTGAAAAAATAASTATCTAGACAGGCACAAACACAGAAGTATTCAAGTTATTTTTACTGAGTTCTTGCCTCTTTTCTTCCACACCACAAAACACCCCAGAAACTGTAATCACGATCATTTTAAACATAATTGTTTAGAACATATCATGTTCTAAACGTTTAATATAGTAAAAGCTTCTAACAAAACAAACAAAAATCTCCAGTTCTTGGTGTTATCAAATTAAATCAAGGACCAGTAAGATGGTMGGCACTGAAAATGCATTCTGTATTCACTGTAACAAACACCTGGCTTTGCCAACAACAGACCCAGTGCTCTGTTTTCTGTAGAACACAATGTGGTTTGCTCAGCTTGGAAACAGTGAAAAAGAGCTGTCAAAACACAGACAAGGACAACTTAGTGCTCTTTCCCCATAAAGCCGCAGAATGAAGGTCCCTCTCAGCTGTTAAGATTGAAGGATGACTTGGAGTAGAACAATAATGTCAGAAGAACAGTGAAGTGCACACTAGACAGCCATAAGAACTTCATTTGACTTGTATTGGCAATTGATTTAAATGGAATTGCAACTACCCATCAAGGTCAAGAGTGCTTTCTTGACATTAGGGACCTCTGTGTCAACTGTAAATGTTCAGTGGTCATCTATTTTTTACAAACATGTTCAAATCATTATAAATCATGTTTTRGAATGATTGTTTTAATGTTCTAGGTAATGTGATTTTGCTGAATGGTAGTATTGCTTGCTGAACAGCTTGCAATTTATTCTTTGCAATACAAATTACTCCACAAAATAATAAAATACCCTTTATCAGATACTGCACAGCTTAACCAAAGAGATGGATCACACCAGGCACCTTCCATTTCCATTTAACAATGGTACTTTTAAGACAACAATGCTGTGATTTCAGGACAACAAGGTTTTGCTTAACATCAGTGCAGAGCATTAGGCAAATGTTACACTAACATTTGAATAAAATCTAAAATATTGGTTCCAGGTCAAAACCTCTGGAATATCTGCAACATCTATACTAGACTGCTCTCCCWCTGAAGTTGAGGGCAACATGTTCATTTGGACTTTGCATACTTACAAAAGCCCCCACTGCAACAATTATAATTTTTATATTTCTCCAACAAAATGTGTTTATGGTGCTCTAAAGACCAATAAAAAGCACATCTCTCTTTTGGGATACTGACAATCAAGGTCCCTGGCCCACAGGGATGAGGAGTACCCTCTAAAAATCATTTCCATATGGTTCTATGAAATTATTCATTTCATTTCCAGATTAAATATGTTCAACACATATATATTTGCTGCCTTACTTTTATTTCTGAGGTAAATATATTTTGATGATAAAGAGCCATAAAGTGAAAATCAGAAAGAAAGAAGAAATAAATTCTCAGTGAATTACATTCCTCACAGGAGGACTCTTGTTATTTCAGTTATTCTGCTTTTTTTGTCACTCACTGTATTCATGTCTTTGGAAATTCTGAAAAATTGCAATCCCAGAATATTTTGGGTTGGAAGGGACCTTAAAGATCATCTTGTTCCACCCCTTGCCCTTAGCAGGGACACCTTCATTGTCCCAGGCTGCTCCCAGCCCCAATGTCCAGCCTGGCCTTGGGCACTGCCAGGGATCCAGGGGCAGCCACAGCTTCTCTGGGCACCCTGTGCCAGGGCCTGCCCACCCAAACAGGGAACAATTCCTTCCTAATATTCCATCTAAACCTACTCTCTG
Organism: Malurus melanocephalus; assembly: GCF_030028575.1. Lineage (NCBI taxonomy): Eukaryota > Metazoa > Chordata > Aves > Passeriformes > Maluridae > Malurus > Malurus melanocephalus. The sequence goes on along the minus strand of NW_026623683.1, from coordinate 326,363 downwards.
GCASTTTAAAACCATTCCCCYTTGTCCTATCACTACATGCCTTTGTAAAAAGTCTCTCTCCACCTTTTTCGGGTACTGGAATCACAGAAGTCAGTTCAAGAAACAGTGAAATGTGACAAAGAGAAAATGACAGTACAGAGCAGAATTAAAARACCAGATCTATGTCTTAGAGAAATAATACTGTTTTTATTGGCTCCAGTAGCCACTGGCACAGCCCAAACAACATTWATGTGTTGCAATCTCCATTGGCTTGTGGTTTGTGATTCTGTTTTTTAAACCTAGTAACACCTTATTCTGGAACTATAATCTAACATACCTTTTTGTTTACATATTTCTCTACTCGTTTATGTTTAATACTTCTATTTCATTAGTTGAAGTTGTCAACAAACAAGTGAAACAAGTGAATATGTAGTTAAACAGGTCTAAATGTCATAGCTTAAAACTTAAAACTAAGGACTGAAWAAATTCAAAATTTAAATAAAGAAGTTAACCTTATTTTCCATTGAATTAGACTGAATTATTTTAACTATTACATAAGTTACCTTTAAGCAGTTATTGGGACTCCTTTAGCATTTGTTACATAAGGGGATTCCTTCACAGCAGTTTTTAACTGTTGTAAACACATCACTATCATTATTTTTCTGCATGTGTTAGGGAAAATACTTATGAAACTACTTTCCAATCATTACACTGGGTAGCAGACATCTCTTTTGGATTCTAGTCCAGGCTTGGGCTGGTCTTGCAGAGCAGCAACTCCTGAGCAGCAATGCCCCAACACAGCAAGAGCACTGGGAGCATCCTGCCAGCCCCRCTGCCTTCCCAGCCCAAAGCTGCTTTACAAGTTTGTAAAATCCTTTTCTTCCAGTGCCTCCTATTTTGACTAATTACCTAATCATAATTGGGAAACCTAACAGTAATTGACAGCATAGAAATGCAAAATAACCACGGGCTGAAAAGTGACATGAGTGGTTTTGTATCACCCAGCATCCTGGCTTTCATACAACYATTTCATTACCTGTAAGCTTCTCAGTAATGAATATGCTATTAAAAGGGTTTTTTTAATTTTCATGTTTCTCATGTTGTAATTCTCCAATAAATTTCCCTGACTTCCAACATAAATAAGTTTCATTATTCCTCATTATTAAAAGAAACAAACACATTCTCCTTCACTGAAAGGGTGTCATATAATTAGATGACCTTCCTACATAAAATCATGAATGAAAAAAGACCTGACAACTTGCATAAAAATATTTAATCAGACATTAGGACATTAAATAYAGTTAGTCAAAACACAAGGCATTATTGTACTAACAAATGCTTTCAGAAACAGTCTTTCACAATACAAGAGATCAAAACAGACTTCAGTTTTACTAGAGCACTAGACAAGTCCCAGATTTTCAACAATTTATCACCAATTTCTTCATTTGGTTGCTTTAAACATGCTTTTAAAACATACTTGATAACTAGTAAAAATTGTATACAATGCAAATGACATTTCAGATAAGTTTTATTGACTTAATGCTCTGGTAATAAAATTATAACAATCAGTATTATTTTGATTTATTGTAAATTTTACTTTCATCTTTAATGGACTTGGTGCATGGCAGAATTGAGTGTAATGCTGCTGCCACCTCAAGGTCACTACAGAAAATTGTGATGGCTCATTTTGGTCTACTCCTATCTAATAAACAGCAGGAAGATTCAATAACTAAGAATGAACAGGCTCCTTTGTTTYCATGAAGTTGTTTGATGCTCACTRTGTGCAGATTCCATGTGCCTATTTGCAATGAAAGCTAATTTTCTGCTTCTGTATACATGGAACACACATGGACAGACACAGGCACCTGCACATCTGCAGGGAAGCACAGTGGGAAYGTTCATAAAGTGAGCCAAACCATGCAGTCCTAGCTGTACACAAACTCCTRAACAAAAATCTGACAATAAATTTGAAAAGGGAATTCAAAATTCAGTCCATTCCCTTCCTAGAGTTTTTGTTAGTTTGTTTATCACTTTTTTTAAGCTTTCAGATGAAAATCACAAGAGAATAAACAACTCCAGTTTGTCACATTTATGTCAGTATCTTAATACATATTTTGAGGGGACAAGTGCACAGTAAGTTTTGTAACACAAATAGGAAAGTTGTGCAAATTTTCTTGGTTAAGATTCTGCAGATTAAATGAATATTTTAATGAAGATTGGAATCRTGCCTTTACTATAAAATACCTGCAGTGCTATGTGTGTTTGTATGATGCTCAGAAATTATTTAAGTTTGTACTCCTAAAAGTTCTATAGGAGTTTAACAAAAGCCTCACACCATCATGAACATGACAAATATGTGGTCAGTGATATAAATTTTGCAAAATTTATCACGGTTAGGTTAACCTGAAGTTTTCTGAAAAATGTCACACTCTAAAATTACAGTCTACTGCTTATAACACACCTCAAGCACCTCTGYGCTTCATTAATAAACACTATCTAATCCTATTTGGCAAAAAAAACAACAAACATTACAATTCAAGTGAAAAAGTCTGCAGATCAACTTCTGGAAGTAAGGAAAGTAGTCAGGACTGGCCAAGATGACTCCCTGAAGGACAGAGAACTGGGCCAAGATTCCCTTTAATGATAAGAACCCAAAGGCACTTCTTATTTCTTGATTTAAGTTATCCAGTTCCCATGCTGAGCAGGAAGTTTTAATATTTTTGTTCTGGCCAACATTGGTAATTGGTACTGAAACTAAGCCATGGATATSCCAGAGTTTCAAACCTGACTGGATTTCCAAATTTTTGGTGCTATTTTATCTTTTGGAAGCTAGCATGTAGCATATACTCAAGAAGTTTCTGCTTGCACCAGAAATTCAGGTATTTCAGTCTACACTGAGTGATTTAACAAGGAGGAAAAAGTAATGCCTTTTAACCACACCGTAAAAAAAAAATTACCAATTAAATCAATTACAGGAATATTAGCTATATTAGAACTCCAGGGAATCCAATTCTTTTTAGGGGATCTGTTTTTACAGGTGAAATATTAATTTATGCAATGCATGATCTGATTCCAGGCTTAGTGCAGCTCATCATTCACAAATGAATTCTCCTGGATGTGTAAATACACACTGAGGACAGTCACTGGGGCATTTATGAATGGCAAATGTAACAACTGGGATCAGCATGTACCTGCTATAATGCCACACTTCACATACAGATAATTCCTCTTAAGAATGCAAAAGACACTTCTGTATTTTCACTGACTATAACAAGATAAAAATAGTGGTACTTTGCTGTCATCGTTGTTGGAGCCTTTTGTGCATATGACTCCCCTTGCTACAACTGACAGTAATAAATCACATTCTGCACTGCCTGAGTTGCATTACAGACCTAAGAAAGCATTGTTTGGAGTAAGAGCTGGCAAAAACATCAGTATCAATGCAAAGAATAGAAAGGGAAAATAATAATGGACATTATAATGTAGTACATCTCTATGGAGACTAGATATTTTCAGTATAGTTACATGATTTTTTTGTCTTTATTCTAAGTGGAGCTGCCCTATGGCCAATTCAGCAGTAAAATCCCATCTAAAATTTATGATTTTACTAAATAAAACAGATCTGTCCTCAGTGCACATACACAGACCACGCTATAAATAAACACAGGTGTAAAAAAACTGCCTGCTCTGAGAGTTGTAAGAAGCCCTGAGACTTTAAGGCAATTGCAACACACCCCTTAAGAACCTACAGATCTATCATTTAAAAAAAAAAAAAAAAAAAGCAAAAGATGGCAGTAAGGTCCTTCACACTCAAATACAGCCCAGGTTTATCCTGCTTTCCACTCACTGCAGACCTTCCAAGGGGAGACAAATGTGCCCATTGGGGTACTTTGACCAAGTCCATAAAAATMATCTCCTAACACACTAATAGCAGTTAGGGGTGTGATTTGGGGTGACATTTTTATGTAAGATTTAATATAGAACACAGTTCTAATTATGTTTTGCCAATATCACTTACTTCATGGATGAAACCAACAGATACAGCAGTTGTGAAAAGCTTTGCCATGCTACATAAATTGCAAGTTATGTAAGTTGCTGCTGGTACAGCTGTATCAGAAAAATACCTTTATTTACTGCAGAGAACATTTTAGCACCTTGATTTGAGCCAATGTGAAGCTTTCTATAATGTCTCACTACAGAGAACATTTTAGCACCTTGATTTGAGYCAATGTGAGGCTTTCCATAATGTCTTACTATTTTCAGCTCACCTGGTTGTCTCTTCTGCTCAAGACCAATGAGAAGTCAGTATGTTGAAGATAGTAAAATGCTCCACAGAATGGCATGAGGAGAATTTTGGGGCAAAAAAAAAATTATATTATCTTAATCCTGAGAAAAAGTTGTAAATATAAGTGAAGAAGCCAATGAGRAAGAAATATAGAATCTTTTTTTCTGTAAAAAGCAATTCCAAATAAGTGACTTATGGTCAAATAACTAAGATTCAAGGGAATGAAAGTAAGTTTGCAAATAATAGGACAGATGCTGTTAAATCATCTCTAAATTGCAATTACGTATTTTACGTATACACTTACTGGCACACATAAAATTAGATTTACGTAGAGCTTAGAGGTGGCCCTGAATCACAGGGCTTAAATCTGGAGTCAAGCCTATGYCTACACTCCCATAAAGCTGGGGAAAGCAGAGCATTGAATACAGGGATTTTTGGTCTCATTTTCTGTACCAAATCAAGTAGATGTGATTCTATGAGGCAGAGTAAGTCATGTAGGAAAGCAAAGGCAAAGTGTTTTCCCTTTAATTCACAGAAATGTATACCTAAAGTACAGAGTGAAAAAAAATCTCATCATTTGATAACGTGTCATGGGAAAATACAATGTCTAAAGTAATGAGAGATCCACTGATTTGCAGTGTTAGCAGTACCAAAATAATTAAAMGACAGACCAAGGGGAAACAAAAGACAAAAAGATAAGAAGTTAAAAATGTCATGTTATTCTCTCGATATATGACATATATCAGATTCACAGCTTGTTAGCAAATACTAATAATTTAGATTTAGTAAACATATTAGTAACCATCTTCTCAAAAATAGGAGATATGTATCTAAATTAAATTAATATAAATCAGCCCCTAGATGTCATTGTTGCAGCTGAAATATCACTTAATACAGAACTTTCCTAATTCTCTAGCAGAAGAGGCTGTGTAAAGCAAAATAAACCATCTAAGTAATATAAATTCTGCTCAGCTTTAATGCCTCACTGCCAAAGCACAAAGAGCTCTGAGACTGTAACAAAAAAAGATAACTAACTCAAACTAACTCTAACTACACAGTAGGGTCATCTGTGAGATTTGGGTTCTGGCAGTAGGGAAGGAAAACCACCCCAAAGGGCAGTGGTAAACCTTATGGTATGAAACATCACATACCCCTGTCACAAGGGAAGATCCTTCCTAACTCCCCCAACGTTGCCCTCAACACTAAAAAAATTATTTCATAAAGTTAACACATCTCTGATGCTATCCAAACAGTCGTACATGTTCTCTATACTTACACAAAAACTTGGGGGTTAAAATACTGGTTTTTAAATCTTGCAAATTTTTTAATCTTCTACAATACTTTGCAGCAGTGAGTTGAATTAATTACAATTAATTAAGAATAAAAAGAAATCTGAAACTTCCTGCACCTATTKTGAAAGTGCAACCATTCAACTTCACTGAATAACTAATTAATCTAATGGTAAGAGAAGCATTTTTGAAGTGCAATTTTTTCTCCTTATATCATTTATTATCCATATATATATCTCATGCTCTATTRTATTGTCTAAATAAAGAGACACAGCGCTTATGCTTCTCTGCATAATTTCTCAGTACTCCTCACAATTCTCAATCCACCCRCAATATTTTCTCTCAGAATACAACATAGTCCTAGTTCATAAACAAGTAACACAATATCATTTTTCCTAATCAGTGTTCTTACTACTCTTCTCTGTCTGCATATTCCTAGATTAATGGGTCACATTTGCAAACTTCTGTATTTAGAGGGTCAAAATGTCCCCTGTCCAAGGCTCCATTTCACAATAAGGGTTCCCGCGATGCCAGTCTTGGGATCTTTAAGACTAAATCAAAGTAGTCAATACTTGTACACAYAAGTAAACATGTGCAAATTCTTCCACCATCTTCTGAGAAATCCAACATTTCATTTTTCATGTGATAATGAACCAGATTTTATGCACTCCAAGTTTTTTTTGCCCCAGAAACAAGACAGTTATGAGCAGATAAACCTAGAACGCACATACAGACAATATGAAACACATTCTGTCAGCCAAAAATAATTTTAAAAAAACAAATCCAGGCTTCCAGGATTTGCAGTTAGTCTATAAAGTACAGAAAAATCCCTACTTGCCAAAAACATTGCAATACTACTGCAAATTTCAACTTTTTATGTTGGATCTACCTTACAATAAAGGTTAACGCCATGCTGCCACAACCTGCAACTTAGGTGAAATATCGAATTAAAATTCTRCTTCTTCTCATGCCACTCCAAGTGCTCACACAGTACTCAGAATTGTTCACTCAGGAAGGGATGCACCAGCCAAAGCTTCTATTCCAAACAGGGCTCCATGCAAGATTCACTTCTGTTGTACACAGAGCTACAAACCAGTTTATTTAATGTCCACTCAATAAAGTGAGGGACTAYGTTTATATAAAACATTATCATAAAGAAAAAATCATAAAGCTTTTGGAATTATTTGAGAACCGACAAGCATGAAAATGCAGCTAACTCATGGGMTAAATCAGATTTTTCATTGACAACTGTGTAACTCATTGTTGTAACAAGTCATTAACGAAAATAAGCCTAATTGTTAATCTCAGTGGCTGAAAAGTTTGAGACTGAGGCCACAAAGAATAAACAGGCACCACTACAGTCCTTTTCCATGTAGGAAAGCTACTATATGTAGGTTTCTGTTATTTTAAAAGTGTACACAAAAACCTGTGCACAGTTTGCATGTTTTATTTTGAGATTGCATCTTTGCTGATCTAGCTCGAAATTTACCTGGTGTTTCTAGAATATGTGTTAYTCTTTTAAATTAAGCTTATAATGTTTACCATAAAACTCATGCCACCGACATTCTGTACATATTTACAGTACTTAGGAAGCAATTTTATATAAACTTTTACAAAAACATCAACATTCTTAACATATTGTGCTCAATGCAAGAGTCTCATCTCTACTGCTAAGGGAGAGTTGCTTTATCCAAATTTCATTTGGTTTCATGTCTCTTTCAACTTGAAAGCAATGAAAATGAAAAATAGATAAATAACTTTGTGAATTAAGAAGTCTTTCAAATTAATGTAAAAGTGTAAAATCTAAATCTGTCTTTTTGTACAATCATACCTGCACAGAGAATGAAACCTTTAACTTAGTCCAGGTTTAATTACAAGAGAGAAGAATAACAGAGTGTATGGAGATGATTACTCATTATCACCCTAGTATTTTTAATTCAGACCTATCAGATCCTAGCTTATTTTGATTGGAAAAAGGAGGGTGAGAGGCCTGTATCTACAAGAGTGATTCAATTCAGGTAACTGGCTAATTAAAGTATGACATATACAGACGTGGAAACAAAGCTTTTAAAGGAACAKGGTCCACGAAAAATAATCACTTTTGTATGAAAAGGCTCTACTTAATATGGCAGAAAAAGCTGAAACGAATTGCCATTATTATTGCTACTACCTTTGACATTGTGAATATTATACAACTTAAACTTTTACTTTTATTTTTTAAATTAAACACATTTAATAGGTGTGAAGAAGGTTGATTGTATCCTTGAATTTTCCTGACAGCAACTTATTTTTTTAARAGCCTCATGAAAGTCTTACCAAATTCATCTTACCAAGTCAGAGATAGTAGGATAGGATTTGAATTGTCTTAAAACTTCACAYAATTAAACAGAGCTTCATAATTCAAGGAGTCAAAGAAAAAAAAATTAGAGATACCTATTGAAAAGATGGTCAAATCCATCTCTTCAAAAATATCTGATTTTACAACATTTTTTAAAATCATATATTTCAAAAATATCATACATCTATGAAACAACATACCATCGTTAACAAATTTCTCAGCTGTGCGAGGAAGTGATCTTGAAAAAAGTTCCTACAATCTTGCCAGATCCCTCCAAATCCCAATTACAGACCCCTCCACATCAATACATTTCAAGCCCCTTTCTGAAAATGAACATTGGATTTACTTGCCATCACCCAGTCCTTTTGAAGTCATTTTTGAAGCTCATTATACCCCTGACTTTTCAGTCTATCTGAAATATCTCACCAATTCACAGCGTGTAACATTCCTGGCACAGAACATTCCTAGCTCCCAAGGATACCCCTGACATGCAGTGCATGTGAAAAACTGAATTTCTGCCCACTTAAAACTGCTAAACTTTCTGACAGTTTTAGACCCAAAATGTGGAGGTTGTTGAGTTTTTAACTACAGGTGTTTACCATCGAAAACTGAAAGAAAACTCCTTTTGGGAGACTACAATTTTTGGAGCACGTTGTGCTGCCCACCTTGGCCCTGGACACGGGGATATTGCCGGGCTCTGGGCTGACCAAAGCCACATCCCATAAAGAGTGGAGCTGCAGGGAGAGCGCCTAGAGACTGAAGTCCCAGCTGCACGGGGCCATCCTGAGTGGCTTTGGGACACAGCAGGCTTTGGGACATCCCCCAGT
>NW_026623683.1:246834-316421 GCF_030028575.1 Malurus melanocephalus | reverse complement strand
GCACCTGCGGGCACAGAGCGGGGCCGGGCAGCGGGGCCGGGCCGTCCCGCAGGAGCTGTCCCGGCCGGGACACTTTCCCTGCCCTCAGGAGCCGCGATACGATCGCGCCGCCCTCTCCGAGGCAGATTGTGCAAAGCGGAGCTGGCTTTTCCCGCAGCTGGAGGCGTTTCGCCCTGTCCCAGCCGCGCTGCTCCCTGTCCCGGCGGTGGTTGCGCACGGGTGGAATGGGCAGCTCGGGGGCGTTTTCCTCCGGTCTGCAGCCTCCCCTTTGGGTCCTTTTGCCATCCCCAGATATTATATTTTAATTACTGTGTAGGTCGTGTCAAGGGTACATGCTGGTACAGGCATTGGCCGGGCTGAAGTTTTCGTATAATGGGAGATGGAATCATCTTTAATGAAAGTGATGCGGTTAATTAAATCCACATCGCCCCGAGGGTGGTCGGGCAGTGGAGCGGGGTCCGCAGGCAATGATCACTGCACCAAGGTTGGCAGAGTTCAAGGAGCTTTTGGACAATGCTTTGAGCCACATGGTGTGACTCTCCTSTGCAGGGACAGGAATTGGACTCGRTGATCCTTGTGGGTCCCATCAATTTATTCTATGATAATTTGTGTACAGTTCTTACCATCCCTCTGAAAACCAAAACCTGCAACAGTAATCATTAACAGTAAGCATTAAACTCTAAACAAAGAGTGCAGTAGTTATGCATCTGATAACGTGGGTCAGCCCCAAGCATCCCAAATCAATACACGTGAAGGGGCTCCGTTTGCATTTTTGACATAGCAACAGTATATGCCAGCATATTTCTTTTATTGTTTATCAATTATTTTTTTTCTCCTAGTTTTTATGCTGCTTTCAGGTGTTTTCAGGTMGGGAAAATATTTGCCTGTTTAGCATTACTTACAAAGTTTTAAAAGTACCAAGTGTAATTTAAAGTAGCACCGGTTTTCCTTAATTCATTTTCAAGTTGAAAATATTTCAAGTAGACATTACTCCTTCGAGCATTTCATTAAATCTGCTTTCAGGGGAAAAACACATTTATTTACTTTTATAATGGTTTTTAAACATATTACAGACAGTATAAAACAAACAGCAAAGTGTTTTTATATAACTGCATTAGGGTGGTTTTCAAATAATAGTTTTCAACTTGAAGTATTTAACATGAGGTGCAGATGATACTAAAAAATCACCTTTACTTGTGTTGATAGTTCTGATGATAAGCTGAATTGCAAGTTGAATGGCAGATGAAGGTAATTTGAGTAGTTCTACCCAGAGTATTTCTGTAGTGTGAAAGGGGCACCACAGAACCTGCTCTCATGTGTCTGTGCATTATAATTCCGTATGCTAAATCCATAATGAGAAATGAGTGGACTTCATGGGTGTTTAGGACTAGTTTTGCAAATTTTTTTTTGGCCTCTGTATCTTGCAAAATGAAATTTAAATCCACATGAATTAATTTAGCATAATTTTTCAAGCATGACTGATAAGTATCCCTCTTTCTGTTCTTAGTTTTTTACATAGTATATAAAAATTTTGTATAAAATATATGTGTACATATGTAGTTACCCTAACTAAAATAGGTGATGTGTAAACATTTTTAGAAGTAAATTTAACTGTAATTTTTGTCCAGCTCCTTCATCCCCCAACCCACAGCTCTGCCCACATCACAAGGGATGTTTTCATGTAAATTTTTATACATTGGCTTCTAATTTAACCTCCAACACTACCACATTATTGCCTGTGGTTTATGGCCTGATATTTTTAAAGGAGGAATAATTGGAAATAGTAACTTCCTGTAGCTTTCTCTCAAAACAGAAAATAATTGCTCTTTATAGCTTTAGTACCGATTGATTTTCCCTACAATTAAGAAGTTGTACAAGCAGCTGCAATTAGTAGGTTTTCTAGAGAATGACATTTATAATGAGAAGTATGATTTGACATTTAAATGGTCTTTAAAATAGTCATAGTGAAATGACTAATGCAAGTAAATACCAGAATTACTTTTTTCTCCTAACATTTCAAGGAAAAATCTGCTTATTTTTGTAAATTATATCRTTGCAAATTGTCATTTGCTTTAGGAGCATTGGTGTATTTATGTTAGGAATATCTTCATATTRTACTGTGCTTTTAAACATCAATATTCCAGTTACTGTTGATTGGTATTTTAATGTTTAACTGTGTGTAGTGCTTGTAAAGAAAAARAGAACAGCTGTAACACTGTTCTTCAGCTTACACTTGAAAATACCTTTCTTGCCCTTSTACGACTTGGAGGCAGCCTGTTGGAGGCTCTCTTGGAATTATTTTGTCCAGCTGTATTGAATAGCATCCACAGTATCCACTAAATGTCCCCCATATCTTTGGCTATTTCTATAGCTATTCTGAGAATTTTTATGAAGTTAGTGGAATTAGACTTTCATGTTTAGTAGAGAGAGAAATGTAAATAGTACTGGGTTGTTTTTTCACTATTGTGCATGTATAAATCTTTATTTTTATAACCTCTTTTCTCCTAGGTATTATGGAAGAAGGAAGCAGCATTGCAGTATTGATGCCAAATATTGGGGAGCAGGAGGCTGTGCTGATTTCTGAAACAGTCATTGGCCCAACACTGCAGAGCAGCGAAGATCAGAGAAAATGTAAAACTGACCCCCTCATCCACGTTATCCAGAAGCTGAGCAAAATAGTTGAAAGTGAGAAGTCACAAAGATGCCTTTTAATAGGGAAGAAACGTTCCCATGCTGATGCTTCTGCGCAGTCCTTGGATGCTGACGATMTTTGTGAAATCCCAGCTAAAGCAATCGAGCTCTCAGTGATTGCTACTAAAAAGACTGAAGAGTTACAAGCAGATTATTTTGTGACTGAATGTCTTCCACAAAGCAAAAAAAAGGTGACATGCTACCAATGTGGTCTCTGCAAGTTTCTGTCACCTTCTCTCTTAACTCTACAAGAACATATAAAACAACATGGGCAGAAAAATGAAGTGATATTAATGTGCTCAGAATGCCATTTTGCCTCCAAAAGCCAAGAAGAACTTGAATCCCACTTCCAAAATCACCACGAGAATGGTGGTAAAAACAGCACCCAGACAAAAGTGCAGCAGGGTGTCAATGTCACAAGCTCATTTCTGCAAGGGCCAGTGGAAGGAAGTGTCAAATCAGGGACTGATCAGACAGGAAACCTGGAATGTAAGGATACAACCCAGTCTGCATCCGTGCCTGAAATGGGTAGGAGGAAATGGTACACGTACGAGCAGTATGGCATGTACAGGTGTTTAATTTGCAGGTACACCTGTGGGCAGCAGAGGATGTTGAAAACACACGCTTGGAAACATGCAGGGGAGGTTGATTGCTCCTACCCTATCTTTGAGGAGGAAAATGAAACCACCAGCTTGTCAGAGACAGTTGTAACTCACACGCCTCACAGTGTGGATACCGTTGTCCTTTCTYTGGAAAACAGTGAACTTGATATCCATAGTGAGCCTTCTCTTCAGCTTCAGATTTGCAATTCTGAGCAACTGTCATGTAAGTCACCCACAGGAGCAAATGTAAAAGAGGAAGAGATATTAAGTGAGTCTGTGGTGCATTCTCCTACCACAGAGGTTGTAGAGGAGACTGTATCRGATACAGAACCAGACAATTTGATAACTGACAGCCTACTGTCATCAGCACAGAAGATCATCARTTGTAGTCCAAATAAAAAGGGTCAYGTTAATGTCATAGTAGAGCGTTTGCCAGGTGCTGAAGAAAATGTCTTACAAAAGCCATTCTTAATGAACACTGACATTGAAACAGAGAAAAAATTGATCTCAGAGGAGTCCTCTGTTACCTGTGAAGAACCTGATGAAGTTTATCATTCAGATGCAATTCAAGAAGTAATAATAGAATGGAATAACACCGAGAAAAAAGATAATGAAATAAGTGCTAATAAAAACATAACAGCTGATGAAAACGTGCCTCCTGCACGGAGGAGGACAAATTCAGAGTCTTTACGACTGCACTCCTTAGCAGCAGAAGCTCTTGTTACAATGCCCATTAGAGCTGCAGAGCTGACACGGTCCAGCCTCAGGGCTCTGACTGGAGAAGATGCTGTGGATGCAGGTGCAGGACAGGGAGGAGCTGATAGCTCCTGTGTGGCTCATTCTAAAGTGATATCCTCACTTAAGGATCCTTCAGAGGAGTTCAATGGCTTAAACCAAAGTGAATGTGCAATAGTTGAGATAAAGAAAGACAGGCCAGAGYTATCAGAAGCACCAATTAAAATGGGCATCAGCATGTCACTACTCACTGTCATTGAAAAACTGAAGGAGAGGACAGATCAGAACGCTTCTGACGATGACATTTTGAAAGAATTACAAGACAATGCCCAATGCCAAAACGCCGGCGATGCGAACGTGGGCGGCAGTAACCTGGTGGAGTTCATCCCCAGCGCCGAGCGGCCCTACCGCTGCCGCCTGTGCCACTACAGCAGTGGCAACAAGGGCTACATCAAGCAGCACCTGCGGGTCCATCGCCAGAGACAGCCCTACCAGTGCCCCATCTGCGAGCACATCGCCGGTGACAGCAAGGACCTGGAGAGCCACATGATCAACCACTGCAAAACTCGCATGTACCAGTGCAAGCAGTGCGACGAGTCCTTCCATTATAAGGTACAGCCCCTCTCGTGCCCGTCTAGGACAGCTAACTAACCTATTTCGCTGCTTTTCTAATAACTGGTGATCCCTCTTTCTAACTTAATTCAGGCTGACATCCTAGCTTCATTGTAATTACTGATGCCTGATGATTTTTGCTTTTCCCTTTACGCTTCTGTACCCCCTATGTATCCGCCTGTACCCCTTAGCCCACATGCTTGTAATTCCTGAAGCTTGATATTCCAGCTTAGTTTAGGCATTTTGCTGGGCAGAGGGACCAAACATCCTGAGGAAGGAGTCAGTGTGCCCTGTGTTATCTTAAACCCAAGCTCCAGCCTTGGGTGAAGCCTTCTGTCCAGAACATCTTGTGCAAACTGGGCTCTGGCCCCATCCAGGGGGGGATTCATTAGAATAGGGGGACATTACTGCATTTGTGAAGTTTCTTATTGGGGAATCCTAGATAGATATGCCAATTCCTGAAACCTATAAAACTTGTATCCGTGCTGTACACGTGTGTGCATTCTGCCATCCAAGTTGTGCACCTGGGATCCCAAATACCGAGGTAAAACCCTTTTTATCCCCTTAACCGTGTCTGTGTCATTATTAAAAGCTGGCCTTTCAAGGCAACATTACAAGTRGGGATTATTACCAGCAGCACTTGCCAAATATACAGTTCAACTGTARTTATTCTGGTTACCCACTGAAATAAACTTGCTTCCTCACATCTCTTTTTCCTGAGAATTATCTTATGGACATAATAATACTGTGCTGGTTTTCTGCCCACATGTAGCAACTGCAGGAAGAAATGAAAACATSAAAGAACTTGATAGTTGAAACTTTAAAAGAATGTTCAAACATGCCTTCCTGTTGTGAGTGTACACATAGAGTAGTGGCAGCTGGAGGTAACATGAGGCACATTGAAGCAGARATCATTTTCTTTTTTTCCACTGTTGTGTTTTCTGGATGTTTTGTAGAGCTGTGATTTGAAAGATTATGTACCAGAGTAGAATAATATACTTCTGCCATTTTCCTAATTGCTGTTTTAAGCATTAGTGAGTGAGTTCCTATGTACTCAGGAATACAATAGAAATTGCATCAGTACCTGGCTGCACAGCTGAACCTCTTGGAGGCAGTGGTTGTGCAAATTTTCCCATATTTGGTCCTAGTTTGAAAAAACATACTGATAGGGTAGCAAAAGGCTCACTCTTCTTTTTCCTCCCCAAGCAAGTAGAAGCAGGAACTGGTGTATTCTTGAGTCAGTAGGCRATACAAAAATTGAGTTAATTTTCACACAGGCCTCTAATCTAATGCTGATTTTGGAGTATAATAATTTTGGAGGAAGAACTGGGGCCACTTGTCTGTGGGAATGGGGAAAAAAGGAAATTTGTTGTCTATATAAACACAAATTACAATCCTTTTAGTTACTCTCTTCAATCCTTTATGTTACTAATTCATGATATTTACTTTGTTTTGTTTCTAGTAAAATTGCCTRAGGGATAGTCTGTATATATATTAACATCCATTTTGTATCAGTTGTCATTAAAACTTGAGTAACAATGTTACAGATTATTGCAATATTCCAAGTGATCAGTCAATGTTTGTAGTGTGTTTTTAAACATTAKAAACTGTTTTTTTCAGAGCCAGCTGCGAAATCATGAAAGAGAACAACACAGTCTTCCAGATATCTTCTCTACAGCTACATCTAACAAACTAGTAATTTCCAGTGAAGCAGATGACAGAGAAGGTACTGTTTATATTTACACTTGAAATTACAAAAAGTTACTCATAACATTACTTGTTTACTGGATTTAATAGGTTTTAAGATCTCTCATGCTGAAATGTTTTCATGCCTGTTCATAACCTTAACTGTATGTTCTTTTCAGAGTGCAAAATTTACCATAGTCAGTCTTGAGGTGGCATTTATTATTAGGTAAAACATTTTTAGCCTCAGTAATTAAACCCTGCATTTCTTCTTGTGAAAAACAACTGACATGCAATATTTTTCTGTATTTTAAGRAGAAAATATTTTCTTCCTTTTTTCAGCAGCTACAGTATTTTCCCCATGACCTAAACAAAAGAAAGCCTTTTTTTMAAGTCACCATGGTAATGTAGTTTGCTGTCAGCATATGCATACAATGCCATCCCTTCTGAGTTTAGAAAATTCTGTTTAATTATGGTAATGTCCAAAATGAGTCATTTATTTTAGCCCTAGTGAGGGCAATGTAAGACATTCTAAATATGCAACCTGTATCTGTAATAGTTGCCAGGGTAACAGTAGGTGTGCATTTTCATGGAGACAGAGAATGGTTTGGGCTGGAAGGGATTACAARCTCATCTCTTTCCAAGCCCTGCTATGGGCAGGGACAGCTCCCACTAGACCAGGTTGCCTAGGGTCTCGTGTTTGTTTAACTGTGTATCTGCTTCTAATTTAATAGTGTTTGTTTTCAAAACATAAACAGCAACAAAAGAGCAAAACAAAAATAAACCCAGCAAACCCTTGATGCATTAAGGTAATCAAATAGGGGGAAAAATAATCAAATTCTGAAGTTTAGGAGAAAATTTGGCCTTAAAATCCCTTGTGTGTCCTGGAGACCCACTATTTATCATTGCAGTGTGAATGCATCCTCTTCTCTGGTGAGTTACAGCTACTGAAAATATTTACAGCGTTTTTCTTGTGAAGGCAACACTGTAATTATTAGTATGTTGCAATTTTAGAGCATTATGGAAAAATACTAGTAATTAGACAGAGTCTCTGAACAACTGTGAGCTGAAGTATTTCCATTTTGTGCACAGAGCTGTTTTCTGTCCTAACTGTGCTCTTTCATTTGTTTAGACAGCAAAATGTGTGCTCTAATAGTACTTAGGTTGTAGTGGAAATTTCTGGGCTCTATTCTCTCCTCTACAGCTGCTCAGTGAGTGCAAAAGTTGTTGAAATGGATGCAGTTCCTTGTGAGGAAAGGTACTGACCAGCACGAGCCAGGGTGGGGCAGCAATGATTTATCCAAACAACATGTTATGCATCAAAATACAGTTGAGTTCCCAACTTTGCCTTCTGCTCTCTTAGCTCACGCTGCCTCCTTTTTTGGCTTTCAATTAATCACCTTATCAACCCCAGGTAGAATGACCTTTCCCAGCTCCTTTTTGCTCTCATCAATGCAGGAGGCATTTGAATTCAGGAAATTGAATTCAGGACCTGAACCTGAGAGAGCCTTCCCAAGTCAGGGGGAGACAGGAAAATGGCCAGGGAGTGTTGGCTATGAGTGGGAATGTTTGCTATTGATTAGGGGGGCTTTTCTTCAGAAGAAACAGCATAAATGTTTTCATGGAAGTGATAGGAAATAAAACATTATTMGTTTAGCAGGTTACAAATATCTACAAGCACAGCTTGGACTATTACTTCTGACAGTGTTTTGTTTGCTGTAAATAAGTGTTYTTAAAGATGTCATACAGGAATAACTACCTTGCAGTGCCTGAATCATGTCAGGTTTGGGGAAATGCTGTGTTTTTCTAGCTGAAGTCCTGGCACTGTGGCTGGAAATCAAGAGTGTTATCTGCTTTGGAAATTAGTATGTTTAATGAGGTTGTTTTAGAGTTTGTATCCTGATCTTSTAACTTAACTTCCATGAAGGAGAAGCCCCTGTTCAAGAAATCTGCCTGCTTTCAATTAATTTAGAGATGTTTTTAATGAWTTTTTTTGCTCATTATTATCTTATACAAGTGTTACAACCATGCACTTWAATTGATTGTTTACCCCACATGAAATTTAGTAATGTAGCTTGAATGRAAACAGTTCTCCTTTTAAACTTTTATTAACTCATACTGTGGAATGCTTAAATTATTTCAGAACCAATTTATAATCAAATTGCAGCACCACTGCAGTACAGCAATCTCTTGTCAAACAGATGTCATCCCTATAAAGCGGCACAAAACAAAGAAGTTTATGGCATAGCATCTGTTTATGTGAAAGATGCCTGAGCTGGAACAGTTTCATTTCTTGTTTATGAAATAGTTAGTCCTAAAAGTCTCTTTATTCATCATGGTTGTATAATAAATTAAAAGGAGCATTATGACACTGGGTATGATCAGATTGTAAATGTCTAATAATRAAGGAATAGGGTAATAAGCAGCATTACAGGAGCACCTGTTACTRCTGCTGCAACAAAGATCTGTCATTTCCATATTCACTTGGAGGAGACCTGATATTCTCCAGCCAGAAAGCAAAAAAGGCCCCAAATCCGCAAGAAATAAGCCAGTGGAGGGGGTGAGGGACATGAGTGCTATTTTGTAACAGCAAGAGATTATATGATGTATTATAATTTATGTGCATTTTGTGGCAGGAATAAATATAAAGTAGTGATTGGTATAAATAATTGCTCCTAAGTGTGTGCTGCTGGGTGTGAGCCTCTTAGAACTATGCTGGAGCTAATATGTTTGCATAATGCTTTAAAAATCTCATTAGATACTGTTGGTTTTACACTGCCTGCCCACTAAAATACCAAATACATAACAGGAAATACATTTGGCAGCAGTTTATTCTAAAGCTGCAGAACTTAAGATGGAAAACCCTTCAAACAGAGCATAGCCCCTGCTCTCCCATGGATCTGCAGCCCAGTGAATGTCCTTGATCCACTTGAGGTCTTCTATGTCAGTGTGCTTTCAMGAAAGAATAATGTGGAAATATCAATTCCAAAGTCTTCAAGTAAATAATTAGGACTGTTTTGATAATTTGCATTAAAGGAAAGACAAAACTAATAAATATTACTGTATGAGCTTATTGTAGGAGAAATTTTAGTATCTTTTGCTCTAAAGTTGACTTGCAAAGAGTGCTTGTTGTACATGTACTTCCATATTATTTCTTATGAGAATGCTAAAGRGTGAGCACTGTGTCATGTTTTAAAATGAAAAATAGGAAATACATTATCAGTTATCTTGGTACACACAGAAATATTCCAGTTTTATTTCAGACAGTCTTTGYATTCAGTCTGCTATTTTATTTTATATGACATAGTGTATATTCTTCACAATAACCCTCTGGGGTTATCAGCCTTACATAATTACTTTGCATCTTGAACCAAAAGTGCTAAATTTTGAAGTGAAAGTTTAATTAGTTGTAATTTTCCCTTCTGTTTAAGTTAGCTGTGTGATTCTATCCATAGGATTAATATATCTAGGACTCGTTTTGGCATAATTCAGTGCCTGCCTGTGGAAAAAGAAATGCCTCCTTAAAAGAGTTTTACCATAATGACTCTTAATTGTTTTGATAATGAGAAAATCCAATCTAAAAAAAAAAAGTGYATGAGGTGCAGCATGATAGACTGAAATGAGGAAATTACCTGCATAAAAAATGCCATCCCTCTTCCCAAATGTTAATATCTTAACCCAAATCAGTCCCATTATTCAGTGAGGGAGCAGGAACAGGGCTGTTTAAGTCTACACACTTGTATGTCAAAAACATTCTAACTGTGCACTGATGGGCACACATTTTCCTATGTTTAAGGAGTCATTAGCCTTTGTCTCTGCAACCATTAATTTTTCAAGAGTCTTTTTCATTCTGGAAGGAAAAAATTACTTTTGTTACAATTGCTTTTTAGTAATTTGGAGAAGTTYCAAATTATTTATTAAGACATCTGGTCAATATCTATTTTTTATCCTCTCATATCTTTCAGAAAGCGTGAGTGTATGTTGGATGATAAAGAGGATTTAGAGGCTTCAGGAGGTCTTTTGCTTTTCTTTTCTGTGTTTGCCCGTTTGAAACTCATCGTTTCTYCATCTCCATCATTTCCTTTGATTTGGTGCATTCTGCAAAGCAGTGAAACTGCTGGGTTCAGCAGTTCCACATTTTATCACCTTTTGCTGTAATAAAGGGTTTTACCCAACCGCAGGGAGAAAGGAAATGTCCACACAGAGAGAAAGAATGTGTTCTCCTAAAATTTTAATAATTCMAGTAAATGACAAATGCAGAAAAGCATGGTAAAATAAACCATACCTTTAYTATCTCTATGACCATTGCCTGTTTAATACTTTAAAAGTATTAAATAATGATCGACATTCAGAAGTATTACTTTAAAATCTTAATTCATGTTTCATAATGCAGTGCAGCTCTCTTAAAGAACAGATTTTGTTTCCCACAGGAAACAAGTCTTCAGTTCAGAAGCTGTTCAGGTGTGATGTGTGTGACTACACGAGCACAACCTACGTGGGTGTCCGGAACCACAGACGGATTCACAACTCTGATAAGCCATACAGGTGAGTGTCTCTCACTGCTGCCTGATGCTTGCCTTATCTCTGGTAGGGTTACTCAGCTGTTCATGCAGTTATGAAAGGTGCTGGTAAAGAACTGCAATTGTGTTATTTTACTGCAAATTTGCTAATTTTTCCAGAGTGTATGTTTTGCTGTGGCAGTCTGCTGCTTGTTTTCAGTTTGAAGCACTCAYATGTGGAGAGGAGAATAATTACACTGTAATGTTGGACTTTGGCCAACAGTAATAATATATTTCTCAAAATTTRTGCATGCCTAAGTTCATTTTGGGTTTGCCTTGTTGCAAAATGTTCTCCATTGTCATTTTACTGCTTTACACATGGGCCACTACATGTGGCAAAACTCTGTCTTTGTCACCAATTGCCTCATCTTCTTCGCTGGTATCAAACAATAGTAACATACTCACTTAGGATCATATTTTATAAATTTTCTACAAGGGTATCATATGAATTTATATAGAAACTTGGGTATCTAAAATCACATGTAATACTATAGCTGTGGTCCTCAGCGAAAAGGAATCCTGCATTTTCCTATTGGTTGCAGCATAAATTCCYGCAAATTCAATCTGKGCTCATTCAGTGTGGATCTCTGTCCCTCTCTAGTGGCTAGAAAACAGATCTGAGTCAATAGACTCTTTGAGCTGATAATGTAAATTCTGGAAACTCAACACCTTGAAATGCTGAGCTAAGGCAGGGACTTTCACTTTTGGGTAAACAGACCCAGAAGACATGTTGTATTTTGATTTGTGCCTTATAATGATATCCTGTAATAGCAGCAAAAATTCACAAGATGTTTACTCAGAGAGCAAGTGTGGAATACAAATAGATTGTTTTTCTCCTCAGAACCTTCACTATTACCATTATTTATTACTTGGTGAGGTTGGAGCAGCAGATACTGTAGAGTGCCTTGTACGTGGAAGTTTTCAAACTGTTGTTAGCAGCCTGTTTTGATTTAGGAACCCTTGGAAATTTTCCATTGCTGGTACAGACTGCTGCATACTAAATACAAACCTACCCATCTGCCTTGCYTTTCTTATTATTTTTTCATAAACCCCTTAGACAAATCTGAAAACCTGGCAGGATACTTAAGCCAGAGTCTGAAAACCRTAATGATGCAGTATTTATGGTATTTCTCCTTCTGAAACATGAATTCCTCAAGCATTCCATAGTATCAAACAGCAACCTACTGTATTGCTGCCATTTTTAGAGCTGTAAACATGTTATTATTTGTCTGACAAAACTTGCTGGAAATTAAGCTGTACAGCCTTAAATGATAYGTTTTTGTAGATTTGATATGTTCTGGATTTTAATACTGCACAATTAAATCCTTTCAAAAATATAGTGAGGATTCTCAGGCCAAGTAACCTCCAGTCTCAAACTGTTTCACAATATAGATCAGACTTTATAACTGGACATTTATTTCAAAAAAAGAAACATCTAAAGTTTTAGCAAATACGTAAGAGTTTTAGCTGACCTTGATGGTTTCTGTTCAATATGGTAGATACAGGAAGATCATATGGCAGTATATTGATATTTATGAATAACATGGAATTTGTGAAATACTTCAGGGTCTAAAATCATGGCTCTAAATTTAGATCCACACTGCTTCATGTATTGGTTTTATACAAAGATATGTGTCAGAAGTAAAAAAAAAAAAAAATAAATTAACAGCATGATGTGACAGTTGTCTTTGAGGACTTGAATCTGAATATGTTGGTCTTTGTCACTGACTTCTTTTTAAGCAATAATGCCCTGAAACTTAGATGTTTCATTACTAGTTTGGCTTTTACAATGTCTTGAGGACATTGCTGTTGCATTAAGAAGAACACATACTTTTGAGCAGCAAAGCTCTTGTCAAAATACATTCCATCCCCTGTAGGGTCACACTGTGCTTTTCACAGAGCTGCACCCAGCCACCTGCATCCTCACCTCCCTTGGACTTAGTGATGCTTACCCACMTCAGCAGAAGTGCCCAAGAGAGATTTCAGGCAGAAACATATTCTAAATGCCCAGTGATTCTTGCTGAAAAGTGCAGGCTTTTTTGGGCTGCAGAAGATTCTCACTGCCCAACAGCAGGTCAACATCATGACTTGGACTTCTGTAAATATTGTTAGTCCTCAGCTGCAGTCTTTCTAGGTACCTTTGCTTTCTCATAGATTTTTGGTTTTGGAACAGTGTCAGCAGTGAATTGYCAGATTAGTTCACTTGTTGTTGTCTCTTCAGATGTCGCGTGTGTGACTTCGCCACCACAAATATGAATAGCTTGAAGTGCCACATGAGGCGGCACCCCCAGGAGCATCAGGCAGTGCAGCTCTTGGAACAGTACAAGTATGTAACGGGGCTCATTTGGCAAAAAGCTGATAGTGGGGATTTTGTTACGTTAAAGCAGTGTTTGGATTCTATTCCCTTCCCTTCTAGATTTATTCTTTSTTCCAGAAAGTTGTTTGGAGTTGTTTGGGTTTTTTTGAGGGAGAGATTTGCTGTGGCATTCCCAGGTGATTCTTATGCTGGCTGATCAAACATGTCCATGACTTCCCCCTGGAACAGTATTCAGCTTTTGCTTTCCAGAATGTGGTGGTTGCATACAAACTGCTTATTGCAAGTAATTTTTGGACTGTTTTAATTACCAAAGCATGCCTGGAATTGTTTGGGAGACTGTATGTGCCAAAATCATGCTGTGGCACTTTTAACATTATAGATGAGTAGATTCCAGTATCCAGGAATGTTCCCTGGCTTTGTTTAATATCCCAGTCTAGGCACAGTCTTTGCATATACATGTCAGTTGGAATCCAGGTTGGCATCACCTAGTTAAGAATTGGTATGAATAGTCCTTAAGTGATGAGCGTCCCTTATAGTCTGTCCATAGATGTGGATGGTTTATATGTATATATGTATGAGAAAGTTGGCACAAATATGTGTAATTGTCTACCTCTAATTTGCAACAAAAAATAGAAGGAGGGAAGGGAAAGGAAAGAAAAWCAGAAATAYTCTGAATATTTTGTAGTGGAAGATTTTAAAGGCAATATGAAGACTCCAAATAACACATTCACATAAAGGTTTCTTCRCAAGAAAAGCTTCTTCTACAACTTAAAAGTACTTCCATTGCATTCTTCCCAAAAATGTTCCTACAAGCATTAAGTTCTATTTGCTCAGCTGTCATACTTCCCACAGAATTGTTGAGTGCTCTTAGTCTTACGAGAGATTACTGAAAACCTTCACACTCTGGTCCCTGATCCCCAAGGAATGAGTCTATCCAATGCTGCAAGATAATTGTTTCCTCAGTATATCAATTTGGAATGTACCTGAGCAGTAAAGTTTAATAATTCAGCACAAGTCAAGCAGTGGGACAGCTCATGCTATGGAACTGAAAGGCTTCTACTGCTAAACTCAATGATAAATCATTTCATTTCTCTGAGGAAGTGTTGCACATGCTGTACCTATACTGTACATATATGCTCATTAACTGTAATGCAGCATGCTAAAAGCTGTTGGAGCTTCTGTATCTGATTTGAACTGYATGCTAAAATAGCCAAACTGTGTCAGTGGCACAGAAAAATCACATGTATGGTACGACCAGTGTGCACATTAAATGGAACTAAGAATATTTGTTGATCTTTAGGTTTTATAGAAACAAATTATTTTGGCCTAATTTTATCTATAAATTAACTATAAGGTCTGCCTTATCTAATGATTTATTTTGTAACAGTCTTGTTAGAGATATTAAGATTTTCAGTCTGAGAATGAACTCACCTCTCTTTGAAAGCATCCATTTTCTCTGTAAGGCCTCAAATTAGAAGGAAAAGAGACAAATAGGATCCTGCATTCCAAATCAAGCAGTAAAGTCAGCTAGAAGGACATGCCTGTTGTTTCCCAGCAGGGCTGAATTATCTTGCTACGTAAGCAAGGTAATGTACCACATTTCCACCTAACCTGGGAGATTTTTGCTGTTCTCTGCAATCTTCTACTGTGCAGAAATAGGTTCTTGTATATGATTATTTGCAGGGCAYTTAAGAACTGTATTCTACTGTCATTAGGAGAAGTCATAAAACCTTACTGAATTGTAGTGTATAACGTGGTTTTATGTAGGCCATCTTGTGTTTCTGAACAGGTCTCAAAAATTTACTAAAACTTACTCATACAGTAGTAATTTTWAAGACTCATCATAGTAACACACTGGGATYRCATTGCTTGAGCAGAAAACATCTGACTCTSAYTGAGGAATGAGACAGACTGAGATGCATTCCTAGTTATAATTTATTAGCACAAGGTCACCTTTGATTGATTCTCATCTTTTCCATGGGATTTGGGGAACTGAAGCTTTCCAAAGTAGCAGGTAGCTGAGCAAAATAGCTTTTTTATCCAAAAGACAGATCCTGCTCTGAGGTGATGTCAGGCAGTATCATTCATCCTCTTCATGCTGAGGTGACTWATTTATCATCTTAGAAAACATGTTTAAAAAACTCCTCTGATGTATATTCATGCATGAAAAAGGTTATACAGGATTTGATCAGTCTTAGGTTATTTCTGTCCATAAATATATGCTACATCTCTCTGTAAATAGGATTTATTCTTCAAGGTTTTGTTCTTTGCTGTGTAAGATGGTGTTTTACAGGGAAATAGAAAATTTAGTCCTGTGGTACATGAGCTGATGGAAAACTCTATAGAGAAAATGTTCACCTGTCTGAATCTTGATCTGTGGATATATTCAGAACCCGACACTGTCCTCAGCATGCTGCTGTAGCTGATCCTGCTTGAAGGGCTGGTTGGACTAGGTGATCTCAAGAGGACCCTTCCAACCTCAACARCTCTGTGATCCTTGATAAACTAATACCTGCTACACCAGGAAAGAGGTTATTAGTTCAATTGACATAATCAGTGCTAATTACACAACTCCTGCTTGGCTCTGAGCAGTGGCAGAGGGAGCTYGCTGCCTGCCTGCCAGATGCCATTTTTCTGCACTCCTCAGAAATACTGCATTTTTGCAATGTTCAAACAGTTCTAACAGGCCAAACAGATCAGATTTTAATTCAGTTGCTTAAGAAAGCAGGAAAATCAGACTTAAAAAATTCTCACACCCTAAAAATAGACTTAAATTTCAGGATGAAACTTTGCAAACTAACATGACCTACTTATGAAACTAAAAAGGGGGACCAAGAAGAAGRTTCATGTGGTTCTGCTTACTCATCCCTTTGGAAGAACGAAGCCATTATTAAACTAATAAAATTCAGCTTCTAAGTTTTCTCTTTTTCCTTGTCCATTTTTCCCCTAGATGTTCTCTCTGTGGATATGTATGTAGCCATCCTCCATCCCTGAAGTCCCACATGTGGAAACATGCAAGTGACCAAAATTATAACTATGAACAAGTGAACAAGGCTATTAATGATGCAATTTCACAAAGCAGTAGGTATGTCTGATCTACCATCAAGCCCTGTTATCTTTCAAAAGACCCAACCCTGATCCAAAATAAAGTTCCTATCACAAAGTAACAGCTGTGCATTTTAATATTTGTTTTGTGTTTTATTATTGTTTCAGGTTTCAAGGACAGCTCACTGAAAAAACCTTATTAGAAGGCACAGATGAAAGTACAGTACCTATACTGGGAAGTTCAGACAACTTGGTGTCTTTTACAGAGTCAATTAACCAGACTACGAATGAAATTTCAGGTTCTGATGAAAATGAAAAACCTAACTTGATGAATACCTCATGCAGTTTAGATAAGAACTCCACTCTACCCCATCTTGGCACAGAATACTGTGTTCTTCTCTTCTGCTGCTGCATTTGTGGTTTTGAGTCTACAAACAAAGAAAATCTGCTGGATCACATGAAAGAACATGAGGGTGAAATCATAAACATCATTCTAAACAAGGACCACAGTGCGACTCAGAATACAAACTAGGTGAAGCAGTAAGTTAAGAGAGGATTTCCTAGAGTGAAAATTTTCTTTCTTTGCTAATTTTTGCCTGAGAAACTTGCTAAAGAGAAGAATTGCAAGCAAAACTTGACTCCCCCATCCTGAGTTCTTGTTTCAGTAGGAGTACAGTGTTTTAACCAGAGACCGATGAATCATTTAAGAGATAAATATAAGGTGTGGAGAATAGAACGATCCATTTTAAYGTGTTATTTCTTTATATGGTGCCAAGAATGTAGGATTGTTGGGTTTTCTTTTTTTCCTGTCAGGTTCTAGTCAGTAATAAAGCATTAGCACAGTACTTTAAAACCCAAAGGTGTGAAAACTTTGAATCACTTGAAAAGCTTTTTTCTTCCTTCCTCCCTCTTTGTTGTTTTCCAAGTAATTCAGCAAAGAACTTTTTTACCCTCTCTTTTGAAAGATGATCTGGCAACAGATCAGATAAAAGTTGTTACAATATGATCTGGTGAACCCCCCTGCCTGGATTTTGGAAGCTGGGGAGAGGGGAGGTGGGCCAGGGCAGGTGTGTGTTGTGTTCACACACCGGAGTTCCATTTTTCCCAGTCTATTTTTAAGGCCTTACAAACTCACAAGCCATTTTTCAACAAAAACTGCCATCCCTTCCATCGATTTAGAGCAGCAGGAGGTGAAGGGCCTAGAAGCATTTTGTTAAYAGCTATTTGTCTGATTGGATCCTAACTACAAAACTGCTATCTTTGCAATTTATAGTGTATAACAGATTCTTTTTTACAACAATAACCTGTTGTTTCTTAATTCAGCCGAATTATTTGAAGAAAGCAAAGCTTATAATGTCACTTTCCATTTGTGGTGATTACTTTGCAGTATGGATGAGCAATGTTTTTAATGAGAACAAGATATTAACAATAATTTCCACTAAGTGATGTAGATTACATCTCTGTAGATTCCAAAAGATGTAGGTGAGCACAAATTGGGATTTTGAGAAACGCCTACATGCTTTGGCAATCTTTGAAATGCCACTGGCTGGCCAAATTTCCCACTTGTCTGTCAGAGCTGTAGCTGTAGAAATAATGAGCTGAAAGATAATCTTCCTGTAGAAAATCATATTTTAAAAAAAAAGCAAACAATGTCTTAAGCCAAAGCTGTATCCAGTCRCTTATTGAATAAATTTTACTAGTGCCTATAGTACAGATTGATGAAGGGAATTAGAGATTACTTTATTGTCTAAGAAACACATAGAAATCTCACCTTTTTGAAACCTTTAGCTTCCGAAGTTAGAGTGTGGATGTTTTTTTTTGTTGTTGTTTTTACAGTTACAGCAGTAGGCAGTAGTAGATACTCATAGTGTAGAATATTGTTCTGGCTAGTTACCTGGCAACTTTGTCAAGATTATTGATTACATTGGCTAATTACTTAATTTTTTGAAAGTTCGTCAAGTGAGGTAATTGCACKTCCCAAGAAGCCCTTCAGCAGCCAGATTTAAACTTTCTAGTTCAGGCATGTATTGCTGCTTTCAGTGAATGGCAGGTGCACAGCAGCTTGCCTAGCGCTGACACAGGGATGCAGTGACCTGATTTTTAGTATCTCAACACTTAGAAAGTTCCTTACTCTAAGGAAAACAGTGGTTTCTGGTTCTTTTATTTACACATTTCTGCCAGCAGRAATCAGCTGCAGCTGTAAATGTGAGAGGCTGGCACATGGAGTGTCTGTGTTGTGCTAGCACTGCCTGGAAGTGGTAACCAGGAAAACAGGAGCAGAAGTTACAGCTTCATGAAGCAACACAAATTGCAAAGGCCAGGGTAAAAGCACTAAGACTTGAGTACATCTGATATTCGTTTTCAAGAGATTTCCTCAATTTGACTTCTTCTTTTGGGTTAAATAGATATTATTTTGTTTACAGATAGCAAAAAGTACACATTTGACTTGAAAAATTGGATATAAGGTCAAAGCATTTTTGTGTTGAATTTTAAGATACTTTAAATACGTATGTGAAATTAATTATATATTCTTTTCAGTTAACAGTTACTTTTCATATTCCTACTGATGGATTTTACATTTGAAAATACATTATTTATTTACATGATCCCAAATTCATGTGGAGATAATAAACTTTTAATGGGACGTTCATACTGTCTTACTGATTTTGCTGTTTTGCTTTCAGTATAGAATTAATGTGAAAATACTACATTATCTGGAATATATCTCAACCTTCTCATTCAAAAATCCCATTTGTTGGGAAAATTAAAWGACAGTGAGATCCCTGTTAATGCTAAACTACCAGTCAGTATTCAGAGAAACAATATTTACCACACTGTTACTTTTGTGTAAAGGGATAATTCTGTTAAAGTTGCTCAGTGAAAGATAAAAAATTAAAAACTTGCTTTCATAAACTAAGGAGATGGCAGTGAACTGAGATTTTAAAAGCCAGTAACCTTGAATCAAAATTAACAGCTTTGGTGCATGTGGAAGCCACACTTGCAGCATTCTGTGCAGTGCACCAGGAATCAGTGTCATGGGATTACTAAGCAGGATGTGTCTATTCACAGTTGTTCTTTGCCATCCTGTTGCTTTGTTCTTTTTGACCRTTTGTTCCTGTAAAACAGTAGAAAGCTACTTGCCTCCAAAAACCATTATCAGTCCTAACAAATGCCAACACAGAATTCTTTCCCATATGCACACATTTACTTTTACTTTTTTTAGCTGTCTCCATGCTGCTTGCAATTAGTTACCCACTCACAATTCCCATGGACTTTGTCAGAAGTTCTGCATGTGAAGTAATTATAGACTTTGTTTTTCTGAAAGCAAATTGWTTCTCAGGTTATCTGCTTTTGAAAGTGTATGGCTGGCTTGGTTGCATGTTTTGTAAGGATTTCAAGCACATTTCAAAGTCACTRACACTGCAAATTTCACCTTTCTTTAAGCTTTTACAATATTTTTGTCTCTTCGGTCACAGCACTATCAGGTGATCAGCTATTCACATGCTGTTTAAATTATATTTTATTCTGTGATACAAACTGTAACTTGCAGCTTTGTTGCAATGCCTATAATTCCACTAAACAGCAAATTTCATTCATACTTGGCTGTACTGAGAAATGGGTGCATATTTCATCTTCCCGATTTATGCTTGGCCTGGAAAAAYAGAGTGGGATTCAGTCAGAGTTATTGTATTTTCCTCTTTCATAAGCACTTATTTAATCATTTGAAGAAATGTACAGTTGGTGCTCAAAGTAACATTTGTTAAGATATATTTAATAGAAATTTACATTTGCATTTGATATTCATGGACATGGGTACATGTATTTTTTTAAGAAAAGGTATTGTAACACTATGGCACTGCTTTTATAGCCAAAGTATAAAAAAAAATTAGAAAACTGACATGTAAAGACTGCAGTTAATTCTGATACTGTATCTTATTAAATAGGATGAGTTTTGTTTTATAAAGTTATCCAGCACATTAAGCTGCATGCCTTAAGCTCTCTCTAGGATTGTGTTCCTGATAGGCAACTCTTTGGAACTATGAAGCAAAGTCTGTAGTACTACTTTAACTACCTTCTGGAATACTGTACAATGGTAGAATAATTTATTTTGCTTTACAGGAGTTTGTCACGTATTGACTTTAATATTGTATTTTGGTAATAAACTTTTTTTTGTTAAATGCTTTAGTCACTTTTATTTGGCTTCTATGAAATATGAATATGGAAAATCCAGACACTCAAAYAGTGTTTAGAGAGGGGGAGATCTGTTTAAGTCCAAAAGTATTTGCAATAATTTACTGCCATTTCTTACTCCTGTGTGAAATTATTAGTWTTAGTTGTTATTATTAGTTTTAATACTGCTAATACAAGTTTTATCAAAGTAACTGTGGTGAAGAAATATGAAACCATTAAGTCAAAATATTTGTAAGYGTGCACACAGTTAGGATGGCACAATGCTGAAGGAAAGAACTGCAAAATCAAAATTCCTAATGAAACTAGTAAGAATTTTCCCCCTAATTTATATAAGAGTGAAAGCCTTAAAGAGTTTTGTTGGTTTTTTTCCAGGTGATTGACTTTTGCTTTTCCATCATATAAGCTAAAAAAATACCTTGAAACCTATTTTTAAATACACATCATYTTTCTGGGCCTTGCTGGGGCTTTTCTTCCCATCTTTGTCAGGAAAAATAGTTGCTGTTGCTGGGGAGAAAATACGGCCAGAATACCCACTGCTGGTATCAGCATGATTTACAGTTACATAAACAAGCAATCTTTTGCCATTTTCTTGTTATTATTAGGGCCYTGGGCCAAATATGTTGAAATAAAAGCTGGAACTACAAATGGGTTTAGATGCAATACTACAGAATGCTGTGTCATGCAGCTTTTTCACATTTTCTCTAATGCAAAACTTGGGGGAAAAAAAGGTCTCTGTAGTAAGATATGGCATCCAGGTATTATCCTGTTCACTGGGCTAAAATACCTTYCTCACTTCAGCTGAATAAAGCACAAGAGCTTCATCAGAAGTTCCCCTGCACCCCCATAAATGACCTGGTCATTGTGATCAGCAACAGGACTGGACACAGGGCGGGAGAGAGCAGCACTGATGGGTCCTTTGAGGATTGCACCAGCTCTGGGAATTGGGAGAAAAGCAGCGAGAGCCCTGCTACTCATCAGTGGGAGTTAATCAATGTATCTTTGACAACAGTTTAGGGCTGGAATTGCTGCAGAAATTTAGTGCACCACAGTGAGCTTTTGTTTTGCATCCCTTGTAGGCATGTCTGGGAAAGAACAGTCACACTGAGCCATTCCCAGGGAGACACCATTAAAACTGACCTGACCTAATATTAGCTAGGTAATGAAATTCACAGGTGGTAAAACCAAGGTTCTTTTGGCCAAAAGCAAAAAAAAACTTTTGAACCCTGACAAACTAAAAGTTGAGAAAAGAGAGAGCCCGGAAATTTAGTGTGCTTCCCACACAGCACATGGCTGGTGAAAAGCAACTCAAAACACTGCAGGTTTAAACTTAACATTTACTGGGGCAGAACTTGTCCTCCTCCTTTTCTAGTTCAAGGTAGCTCTTTCTACAGTACTGAATGTGACAGTCCAAGAGAAAATGTAAATAAATTTAATTTAAAGTTTCGTCCAACCATTTTCTGTACACAATAGTTTGGCATTTGCTGGGATTATGGGTAACTTGGTMCTAACAAAGATTTCACTACTTCGATCTAGTTGGAACACAATGAGCAAATAGAATATTGTTAMATATCCATTTTTTTTTAATTTTGGCAAGTAAAAAGCCATCATTGCAACAGTATTATAACAATACAGTAATGATAAAATAATCAGTATTACTGATAGCTTGCTACAGTTTGGTGAATTTTAATTTACATTTTATAACATAATTTTCAACTATTAACAGCAGTCTGGAAGCTCTTTAGTTTTTCTRTATTCTCACAACTTGAAACATTAAATTTCTATCAACGACATGTTGCCTAAATAATACATTGTTTCAGTGAAAATATGTTAAATAGTAACTCAATTCTTCCTAGTGCTGTACTTAAACACTTACTCCAACAGGAAATTACTTRTTAAAATATACAGAATTGAGGAAAAATGCATTTTTTAATTTCCACTACTATCTAATAAATCCATTACACCCATGCACAGCGTCAAATCACAGGAGAATTAAGTCCACTGCTCCCTTCTCAGAGATTTCTAAAGCTCTTCACCGATTTTTTTCTGAACCATTTCTGTAATTTCTTGTTCTGTGTAGAAGGCATTGGCCTCTTTACAGGTAGTAGATAAGCAGAMATTTTGTTCCAGGAAACACCTTCCACAGCATCCCCTTTCTTAGAAATTTAAGTACATTATSTGCTTTAAAAAAGAACCTACACACAGTCAAGGTGTTTGTTTACATTGTAAAATAGCTTGTATGTGTACAACGTATTCATTTTAACAAACACATGGCATCTTGGATGTGGCAGTGAGAAAAAGAAGGTGAATCTAATGCCCATGCTAAGGTCCATAATTATTTAGTTTTCATTCTTAGTTTAAGCATTGCCCACAAAGATATGACCTGCCTTATTGCTCAAAAGAAAAAAACCAAAAACCAAGTATGGCTGTAAATTGACTTACTGTAGAAATGTTTAACTATTKGAGGGCTTAATCAGATGAAGTAAGATAATTCTAAAAAATAATTACAAAACATTCTAAGCATGCAGAACATATACTGCAATATCAGAAAAAATTCCTGATTTCTATTGTCAGTGGTTTCAAAGTTCAGAATGACCAGGGTGATTACTACTTACAGTTTTCTTGGTGTCTCTGAACATGCTTTCCATGAATTTCATGGCTCTTCCTGCTCAAAATACTGACTTTTTCAACGAACCAAGGTTGTGGAATGATAAGGAGAAAAAAAAAAAAAATATAAAAAAAAATAATAAGAAAAGTATTGCTGTAGTGTAAAATTGTGATGGAAAACCAACTAAATATTGTCCTGAAGAAGTGAACTCTATCTCTGTATTCCCCGGAATTTGCATGGATTATTGGGAAATCAGCTTTYTGTGATAGTGCCTGGAGTCAGTTTGTTGGTTATGGCTTCACGGGGCATGGTTTTTTCTACTATAACTAAAGACAGCACAAATAAAACTTACAATAAAGACTTATTGCAAGGGTAGGTTGTACCCATTAAATAGAACAAAGTCTRGTATTGCCGTTATCTCCCAGCTACAAAAGGTCTTTCCCCCCTTTAAACGTTTATGGTGCAGTTAAGCGAGAAATACAATAGAGCTTATAATGAGTTGAACAGAAGACGCAGCTCTAATTTAAATTTTAAAATCACAAATATATAGTACTATATCGGGGGGGCGGAGAGGAATACATTAAAAAAACCCCACTACGAATGGGTAGTGTTTTAGCAGGGCACTGTTTTAGCAGARCATCGTCCCCGCCGCTGAAGCCCTGACGGGGAGCGGCCCCACGGCCCCGTTGCCAGGCAGGGATGGATGGATCCAAACCCTCCCCGACTGTCGATGTGCCGGATTTCCGCCGCACGCCCGCCCTGGGGAATTCAAACGGGCGATGGCAGCGCAGTCGGGGCGGGGGCCGGGCCTGTGACGGGCGGCTGTGCCCGCCCCGGCTCCCGGTCCCCGCCCGGCAGGGCCGAGCACCCGGCGCCGCGCCCGCCCCTTCCCCTTCCCTTCCCCGCTCCCTGTCCCTGTCCCTGTCCCTGTCCCTGTCCCTGTCCCTGTCCGCGGCGGGGCCCGGGTGCTCCCTCAGCAGCGCCGGCAGCAGCGGCCGCGACCCGCCGAGCGCCCGCAGGTACCGGGGGAGGCGGGGGAGCCGCGGCGGGGCCGCGCAGGCCTTGGGGAGCCTTGGGGAGCCTTGGGGAGCCTTGGGGAGCCTTGGGGAGCCTCGGGGAGCCTCGGGGAGCCCCGGGCCCGGCCCTGCCCCGGCCCTGCCCCGGGCCCGGCTCTGAGGGGATGGGATGGGATGGGATGGGCTGGGACCGCCCGCCCGCCACAGCCGAGCCCCGCGGCACCGCCGTGTGGGGAACCAGCGGGGTGGGCACGGGCATCTCGCCTTTGTTAATAATTGCCAGGTGTRCTACAAACAGCCCTTCACACCGCGGGTTTCCCCAGGTGTGTGGGGAGGAGGCGAAGCTGATCCGCTGCAAAGCTCTAACAAAGTTGTGTGGCTGAGGCGCGTTGCCTGCGGCGGTGCCACCGGTGGCAGCAGCGGGAGCAGCTGTTGCTCGCTGGGCACGGAGCGGTTTGTGGGGTGTCGGTGATCCCAGGGGGACAGCTCTGAGCATGGACCCTGCTCACGGAGCTGACAGCGCCTGCGGATGGACAGGGCAATGGCTGCTGGGCTTCTTGTCTTGTGATGCTCTCAAATTCTGTGCTCTAGAAAACATCAAATATCTTTTTAACACGGTCTCTAGTTTTTTGGGGGTTTTTTTTTATAAGATGTGTTACCGGGCATCATTTTTGTGTCTTTCGGCCCCCTTTTTCGCCAAAAAGCCAGGATTTAAATGACTGGCTTTGTATTTTAGGCACCCGACTAAAATACACTGAAAAGACTAGTATTTCTTTGAAGGGCTTAGAYTTTTTCAAAAAGGGAAGCCTGGTGTGTGTTTTGAGTCAAGTGCTAAAAATAATAAATCATTCTGAAAACCTGGTGAAGAGTATGTGAAATGGGKAACTTTATAAATTTTRTAAATTTAAGATAATGTTTTCTATACTTTCATTTGCTCTCTGAGTGGTACATATTTAAAGAGAAACCWTGTATTTTGGTAACATAGACCTTAGGTACAGTAGAGTTCTATAAGTCAAAGTCTGCGATGTCAGTAAGATGTGGTTTTATTTTCACATATTTCATACAGTATCAAGTGACTGTTTGGGTAGGAAGATGCATTGCTTGTGTGTGTCCATTTAGGAGTCAGGCTGAAGAATAATGAATTAAAGTGACTGACATCATGACAACGGTAAGACAGAGAAGGGTTGGAAAAGGCACAGAAGCTGCTGAAGATCAGCCTTCAGAGGAGACAAATGTGAAACCTGATGGGAAAATTCCTTCTGGTGGGTAATGACAAGAAATGTAACATTATGGTTTTTGAGCAGCGTGTAGCTTTTGATGTATCTCACAACTAGATATGTAACAATTGCATTTCCATGCTTGAATATCATCAAAAATTAATTGGATTAAACAGAGAGTTTAATGCAGACTGCTGCATGTCTGTCTTATCTCTGTTTTAAAATCCCGATTTAAATTGGTGAGAACAATTTTTTCARTTTATTATCAGTGACACACTATCAGATTGTACGTAAATTCCTGAAAGAATTGCGGTCCCAATCACTGATAACATAAAAGGATTGGAAGACAACTGATGAGAACTACTTAAATATAGGCAGGTTGCACATAAAACCTAATTTTTTTTATTTAAATCTAAATTTAATATAAAATCTAATCTTCTTAATTTATAGGACACTAGTTAGGTAAATTTAAAAGAGAAACATTAAGTGTCATGATTCCAGGATCTGTTTAAGCAGTGAAATTCTGACAACATTTTTGTATGGAATTACAGCTTTAGAACTGACAAAAGTAATTTTTTGGGGGAGAATTTTTAGATTCACTTACTTTAAGGGATGTTTTGATGTAAACTCTAAATGTTTCTCTCCATTTGGGCAGATGAAAGGGAGGTTACTGTTGGGCTACATACAAAAAGGGAAAGTGATCATAGTTCCCCTGCAGGCCAGCCATCAGTTCCATGGGATTGCATGGTTGGAACCCTTAAGTAGATGTCACACACAGTATAAAACAGCCATTTAAAAGATTCAATTCCAGATTGCTAATCCATATTAAACCTGACATCAACATTAAAAATACAAATAAAAACCCCAATAAACTCAAACCCCAGGAATGTCAGTGTACAGTGAAGGAGGTGCCTAGAAACGCATCCTGTCTTTGCCATCATCCCATCCCTGATCTTGCTCCAATGTCAGCAGGAGGCCATCTGCAATTCAAAGCATGACACCATTATCAAAGGCTGCTTTGGCTGCTGCTCAGTCCCTTTGTGGGTATTTGTGAGTCTTCTGAACCTTCACTGTTGTTTTTTACAAAAACTGAGCAAACTGGCCCCCCCCCCAAAAAAAAAAAAGCAGCCTTTTTTAGACCTGTGAAGGAGATGTGAATTTCTTAGTTTGTGATCAGTCATCCTGTATTGCTTAAATTATGAAAGTTCTGGACGATATTCAAAAAATTAGTTATGGCATTGAGCTAAACTTATATAAGACCATGGTGTTCTTAAAGCATACCAATTAAGACACCCTTTATTACACTTTATATGGAAATTAAATACWTTTATTTTCCTATATGAGACAATAAAAACCTCATCTCTTTAAAGATGAGTTAAAACTAGGTGTCCTGTTACCTGCAGAATGTAAACTGTACTGGCATAGACAATGTATAAATGGCTTTCCAAAATTCCTATAGGTTCAATTATGTGTTTCACAATTACAGACTGAAATATTTTTCTTCCAAGATCGTACAGGTGCAAGGGTGTGGAATATACTCTCAGTAACTGTTGGTGGAATTGCTGCCATCTCCTTTGGACTTCTTACATCTGTTTATGTGGCTACACTGCATGAAAATGACCTGTGGTTTTCCAATATCAAGGTAACAGTCATTTTCCTAATTCCGTCAGTGCTTTTGTGGAGCATTAATAAGAACATTAGTTGAAATTTTATTTATTTATGTATATGTCTTGTAACCTGGTCAAAACCAGAATATTTCACTTTTAAAAATTCAATTTAAAAAAAGCTGTGCTTCCCTTTCCACCATATTTCATCAGTTCTATAAATACCTGTCCCCAATTTTTTCTCTAAAAATATTGCTAGAGAGCTCCTGTCTGAGTTGCAGCTATGGTTCTTCCAAAAATTGATCTATATCTACCATAGAATTTCAGCATTTTACTATATGATTTGCTGTAATCATCTTCCTTTTATCCAAAGCAATTTAAAATTAAAAGAACAGTTAAAAGAAATATTATGCAAAATCCTGTCACACAGTTCTTCAATTGTATTTATACTGTGACATTGTTATACAATTTAGGGAATCTCTTAGTATTTAATACTAATTTTATATAATGTCATCCTAAATATGCAAACCTCAGAACATATTTCAGCTATTCACTAATGTAAACCCAGCCATTCCCAAGATCCAGGGCTGACTAGTTTTTTCCTGGAGTAATTGCAGAGAAAATAATGCAGCTGTACCCACAGCTAAATTTAACCAGAGAAAAGAACAGGTGAGTCATTTTCCTTTCAAATGCCTAAATTCATTCTGCTAGGTCTGTGTATTGTGTTCAAAGAGTACATTTATTTAACTGGAGTACTTGCTTTGCAGTCTGTCTTTTCTATGCCATACACTTTTTGTGTCCCAGAAAATTTATCTTCACCTAATAAAAATAATTTGCGTTTAGTAAAACAACTGCTGTTGTATTATACATAGAAAACTGTTGTGCCCACGCTAATCTGTCCTTGATTATATAAATAGATTTTACACAATATTGAAGGTACACCTTGGGTTTGCCTTCTCCTTCCAAAAGCAAGGAGTGAATAATTTCAAGGTGTTGTATATTTTGAAGTCCAAGCAGGCATGGGSTTGTGGCAATGTATGAAAATAATGGACACAGCTTTTTAATTCTGTCAGACTGACCCAGCAGAGCACARAGTTTACTGAGAGAAGCAATTCTGTGGTTGTGATGAAGTTGTCCCCTCAAYAGAKGAAATGCTCATTTTATGTGATAATYATTATTCTCATTTTAAGTACACTAGAACATCATTAGATATCAAAACTGTAATAAAGCCCTCTAGTTGTTTTTAGTCTGGATTCTGATGTCTCTGTAGTTTTCATTTTATCCCATGGAGTTGATTGATAACTAATATTGGAACAAGAGCAATTTCAGCCAATTTGATGGAAAAATTCTAAAAAGCATTAAGTTCATCTACCAGCAGGTTGAAGGAGAAAGAACTGCAGATGCTTTCTGGTCTCACTGTGTCCCTTCTTCAGTGGTACATGAACTCCACCAGCGAGTGCATGTGGCTGCAGTGCTAATTTTAAACAAAATACTGGCTTAGGAGTAATATGCAAAGAGCAGACTATATATGAAGAGTCTGAAATACCCTGCAAAGCTCAGACAGGAAGGCTCATCCCAGTATCTGTAAAACAATACGTGGAGGTCTCTGTGCCTCTGTGTAGGATTGTGATCTCTCTAAGTGTATGTACATGTTTTCCAGCACTTCTGATGTGGCTAATCTTCTCATTACAGCACATTGTATGTACTAAGAAAGRCATGACCCTCAAAAATTGCATGGAAAACAAGTGGAAAATTTGCTTTTTTCTGTAAYATTTTATAGTTTGGCCAAAGCATATATTTTTGCATKTATTAACTGAACTTTTAAAAAGTAGATCTGCAGTATTTTTCTGMCACTTTTGCACCAGGCARATGTTTGTACCTGCACCTCTTAGGTGCAAAAGGTGAGATTTTTGTTCTGAAGGCCCTACTGATATGTGAACACCACAGTTGCATATTAAAAAAATTAYGCAGTTGTACTCAACCCTAAAAATTGGAAGTAAAAAGAGTTCATTATGCCAAGTCATGATTCTAATTCCAAAATAATTGAASTCAGAACTTGCACACACACTTGCAGTGATTGCCTTTCTACAATTTCAATTGCAATTCATCGAAAGCCAGTTCAGTTTTGGGTGTCTTCCAGCAATGGTTCACCCAACTAGAAAAACTGTTTGGTCGTTGTTAAACTGTTTTGYTGTATTTTGAATATGGCTTTCAACAGTGCATTGATTTCAGCTGCTGCTCTGTGTGTGAGTCTTGTTCTTGTTTGTGAGTAAATGTGCCTGCTATTA
Source organism: Malurus melanocephalus (assembly GCF_030028575.1). Taxonomy (NCBI): domain Eukaryota; kingdom Metazoa; phylum Chordata; class Aves; order Passeriformes; family Maluridae; genus Malurus; species Malurus melanocephalus. Next base: position 287,256 of record NW_026623683.1, on the reverse strand, counting down.
TCAATTTGCCATGGTCACAGGAGAAAGATGTACAATTGTTTTCTTACCAGAAAAACTGAAAAAGCACATCTTGAAGAGTGGTTTATGCAATGAAGGAGGTACAATTGTTTCTTTTTTTTTTTTTTTTTTAATTTCAAGGCTTTATGAAAGAATGACAAAAATAAATAAACAGAAAAGAATGCAGCAAGCCATGTCTCCTAGTCAGAGGCTGTGTTAGTGTCCCCTTCCAGCAGGGATAGTAGGTTATAATCACTTACCTTGATCATGGGTTGTAATCACTTATCTTGATCAAATAATTTTGAAGAAAAAAGTTTGAATCCCTTCTCATATATATTAAACCAACAAACATTTCTGTTTGTGATGGTGAAAGTCAAAACAGTTTTCTTATCCAAAAATCCTTTCTCAGTTTTGTTAAATGTTCTGGCATAACAAGTCTGAAATGGCTTATCTGTTTCCAGTGATTTTCAATAGCAGTTTGGTGGCTGCCCCTCCAGTGTAGYATCTTTTGAGAACAGAATCTGCTGTGAAAATACCAAAAGCAGGGGGGGAGGGGGCACCTTTCCTGTCAGCCATTGAATTGCTTGTTCAACTGCAAATTCTGAAGAAACTTTGAACAGGCATGAGCCAAGGCCATGTAACAAATAAATGCTGTAAGAAAAGCAKATACACTTCAGAGTATTCATTTCTTCTTCACCCCTTCTGAGTAAGCATTTAGATACTGTTACTGATTTTTCTTCTTAAAAAATTGCTGCTTGCAAGAAGTCAGGAACAAAAATACGAGACTGTAAGTCTTTCAGGAKAAGAATGCTGGGATTTAATCTCCGAATAACTCATATTTTCCCTTTTTGCATTTGGAATACAAACCAAAGATTGCTGCCCAGAGAAGCTGTGGCTGCCCCRTCCCTGGAAGTGTTCAAAGCCAGGCTGGATGGGGACTTGGGCTGGGATAGWGGAAGGTGTCCCTGCCCGTGCAGGGGTGGAACCAGAGGATCTTTAAGGTCCCTTCCAACCCCAATGATTCTATGAAGAAAAGCAGGGAAACAGGTAGTGAGAAGTGCACAAAGTGAATGCTGAGGGATGAAGGTCCAAGACTTTGGTAGTACATTTCTTTCCACAGAAGTGCCTGTTGAGGTGTTAACAGGTGCTTTTACTCTGGATCATAAATCTGATCTGGAACATGCCATTCAAACAGTTGGGTTTGAGGTTAACCAGCCAGGAGAACGTGTCCAAGGATTAAATACATTTGCTAAAGGCTTRTTCTCAGCTGGGAACATTGACAGCAGCTGTGTTGAGTTTCCAACTGAACACTTGAGAAAATTTTCAAATCTTCTTGGTCTTAAATTGAAAAACTAATACATAGTTTCAGTTACACAGATTTTGTTTTAGCTATGTCAAAAAAAGGAATGTAATTGGAGCTTTATTTATGCTCATAATTTATAGAAAAACTYAACTCAGACTTTGGCTGCTTGCTCAGCGATCTGGAGGACTTGCTTAAGGAATACTAAGCTCTAGAATTTTGCATTGCCCTTGAGAAAAAGTCCTTTGTATTTGGTTGTGAATGCTTAATATTATTAGGATACAATTGCATAAATTGAAATATAATGCAGCTCTCTGTGTATCCCAGAGGACRGCATTCTCTTTTTTCGCTTGGAACAGTGATAACTTCTTTGTTAAAACCTCACAAAGTGAATATACAGACAGATAAGCATGTGCTCTGACAATGCTTACCCATAAGTCTGTATGTTTTTATTGACATGGAATGCTAGGAAAAGTATAAATTGCTGTAGAACTGGAAAAGTATTTTGAGTGAATAAAACAGATGTTATCTTAGCATGAAACAGATGTAAAACTCACTAGTGTTTGTCTCATAAAGTATAGCATTTGGTTGAATACAGCTGGTGCCAGGATTACAAATTAATCATGTTTGAATTCATTTTTGCTAATTAGATCCCCCTCTGTGACTCCTCTCTCCCCCTTAATAAATTCCAAATGTTAACATTCCTTTTTTTTTTCTTTTTTTTTTAAATGAGCATTTAAGAGTCAGCCACTTTTTGGTATTAGAAGAACTTTCAGTAGTGTTGAAACTAGAGGTTGTTCAAAATCCAGCATTCTCATTTTGCTAAGTGTGTGACTTTTGGTATGATGATGATGATTTTTAGGTCGTAGGGCAGCTGGAGAGTTTAATTGTGAACTTAGATTGAATCACTTGTGGTTTTATCTATTGACTTTTCTCAGGCCACAACTAATAYTGCTGTGTCAACAGTTGACTTCAATAAAACAGGTGTTTTGAGATAAGATGCTATATTGGTCAGTGGAGAAGAGAGGAACATGATTTTTTTTCTAGCTTTATGTTAGCTCTGAAATAGAATTGATTGTGCTCCAGCAAGAGAATTGGGACTGTATAAGACAGATGAAAGTCTTGGGATTCTGTGCAAGGTTGCATTAACCAGAAAGGCATTCATAAAAGTCTCTGAAAAAGTAACATTCTGTTATTTCAGTAATGTTCTTTTGTGAAGAAAGAGGTTACGTTTAGAAATCACTTTTTTTTTTTTATTGACTTGGACATATCACATTCACATCACAATCACATTCAGGGATTTCACTGGATTTTCAAATCTCAGTATAAACTTTTTATAACAAATASCTTTTCTAACTTACTGCTCATGTATTTGCTGTGATGTTTTTATAGAAACTACCAAAAAGATCACTAATAATAGAACAATTCTATATGAGATGTCTGTTCTCTTCAGATTGGTGGTTAATGCAGTCTTGTTCAAATGTGGCTGCCCCAAGCTGTGGATTCCTTAATTTTCATTAGGTCTTCACAACTARTGAGATAACAAGAGGAAGTGCAGTCCAAAGTGAAGAGCTTTCAGATCTCACTAGACTCCATCTGCTGCAATGTCAGCCAAGAAAAAAGTAAAGTTTCAAACGTACTGGTTTGAAGTGTACCTAGTTTAAATAATTTGATCATCTTTAAATTAGAAATAAGAAGTTCAYCTAGCCCTAAAGTCAAGTAAAGGAGTCCCTTTTCCTTTCACCTGTAATTTAAGAATGAGAGTGATGACAGCTGGCTTCCTGCAAGAATCAGTGTTGAACAAGTGGGCAGCAGCATCCCCTGCCAGCTGAAATATCCCTGGCATTATGGTGCAGCCCCCATATAGCACACTGAATTAATTGAGCCTTAAGCTGRCAAAGCCATGGAACATGATGAGATAACTGCATCTGCAAGAAAAGGTTAAATACACAAAGTAAGGAAATGCAGCTTTATAGTCCAGCTGTGGGCCACTGTGCCCATCTAATTACAAAAAAAATAGTGAAATACCCAGAATATTTCTGAACAGTGTATCAGAATCACAAAAAGCATGTACATTTCCCCAGTTAAAACAGTRATTTACACCTCAGCCATTTGCCTCYCACCCTGATTTATCCATKTATTTTTGTCTTTAGTTGAACTGAGTTGCTTAGAATACGAAACCCAAAGACTGAAGCCTCTCTGGAGGCTGGTTTCCTGGTACAGCATTTGAGTTGAAGGCATCCTTGGATGACTGTGAAAAGCAAATAGAAAGTTAATTTATTATTGAACTTTCACTTGCAGGAGGTCGAAAGAGAAATTTCATTCAGAACAGAATGTGGACTTTATTATTCCTACTACAAACAGATGATTCAGGCTGCTTCCATACAGCAAGGTATTGTAAACTGTAMAGTAAGTTTTGCCAGCTGATGATTTTTAGGTTTGACTGGGGTTTTTTTCAAATATAATTGAGAACAAGGCATACCATTACAATGAAAGATAGTGTAACAATTGTACTGGAGACAGATTTATTCTGTTCATATGCCAGGGAGCCACTAAGTTATGGACATCATAAATTTCACAATGATGCATTGGCTTCCGTGCCACACCTTCACATGCTGATGAAGGCAATCACTTTGAGGGACAACTTTCATATCTGTTAAAGTTCCAGCTTGCTGGTTCATTAAGTTTATTACTTTCATTTTTACTCTTCTCTTGTTAATTTGAGCTATGAGCTGTTTGTGGGAAGGGGCAATGTTTTTTTGCTATATTTCTGGACAGTAAGTGACATAAGGAGCAGCTTCCAAGGAAATCATATACAGTGATGGGGCTTTCTGTGATAGTCTCATGTTTTCTAGATATTTAATTAGTGCTCCTAGAAATTTTGCTTATATGACACATTTTTCAATATGAACTTCACCTGTGATCAAAGTAGTGCGAAGAACAGTTCTCAGGATCCAGAATGTACCACAGATTCTATGCTGGGGATGGAAGTATAAAAATAAATGTTTTATACACTACTAAATATATAGTACTTGAATTAGCACTGTGAGTCACATTTGAAGCAGGGAAACTGAAGACCTCAGAAGGTCATGTTGATTCAGAGGTAATGTGTTCTGAATCGTTGACTCAAAGTTTGCAGTTTCTGATGAGAGATCCTAAAATACCTTTGAAAAGTTATTCACTGTTCAAATGAAGATGGAGGGGGAAAATGACAATCTCCTATTTCAATTTCTCTTTATCATTAAGGTTTACATGGTTTAGTATATGACAATAAAACTGAATCTGTGAGGACAATTAACATACTTGAAAGAATGAATGTTTACCAGGAGGTGTTTCTCAGCATTCTGTATAGGATTCTTCCAATTCAGGTAGGCATTTATTTATGGCTTTAGATTGTAAGTGCATTATGAAGATTGCGCAGTGAATCATAGCTCCCCTTTGTAGATATTTTCTAATTAGAAATATTCCTGTTACCTTTTTAATTTGTAAAAGCCAAACCTAATTCATACTGAGTATAATCCCCCCATGAGTGTTTTAATGTCAACATCAGTATTCTTGTGTTTTACAGCAATACCTAGAGCCTGTTTATTTTTATATCTACACTTTGTTTGGACTTCAGGCAGTTTATGTCATTGCTCTGTATGTAACAAGCTGGCTTCTTAGTGGAACATGGCTTTCAGGGTTGTTGGCAGCTTGCTGGTATATTACAAACAGGTAAGTGAGATTAAACATTCAATCTTTCTAAAATTGTACCTAGTTTCAAAGGTAGGGCATTAAACCTCCAACTGCATGATTAATTATACAAAACATGAAACTACAAGGCCTCCCTCCAGTTAGCCAGAAAATGGAAAAAAAAATGTTTAAATAACACAAAATAATTACAAAATAATTATAAAATAATCAGAAATGAAAGGTTCATGAAGTTTGAGTAGAAAATTATGTCTTAAACTGGTCTCTGAAAGGGGTCTACATCTTTCAGATGTGTCTGGAGCTCCAGATGATGTACCCTAGCCTTGGATCTCTCAGGTGTTAAAGACATGTGCAATATAAGCCCTTCAGGTGCCTCCTCAGTGCCCCACACCTCACCTCCAGGGGTTCCATCTAAAAGCCTCAGCTCATCAGAAGTCCAGCTCCTCTCTTCCCTTGTTCCTGTAAATATCTCCTGCACTAAGCCTCAGAGGAAAGAGGTGGTAATTGAGCTGTTCTASTGCTTTATCACTTGAAGAATTATCAATTTGGAGATAAAAACCTAAGAACTGGCTTTATGCCAGAAATAAGCTGCTGGCATGAAGCAAAGACTGGTGACATAGGCTGTTATCTGTAAATTAATCAAGAAAATAAAAGTGCAGTCTTGGTTCTACCAGAAATGTTTGATATGTTAATGAGCAGCTCTAAAGGAATTTATCTGCAAGCACATCCACTACAGAATAATTATAGGTGTATGGAGGCAAGATGTTTCTTTCTTCAAGAACAAAAGTAATTAAAAGCCACATGCAATGTACACTATTTCACACATTTCTTTCACAAGGYCATCTCCTCCATTTATAGAATATTTGGAGCAAATTTGTCCATCTTTCTAATAATTAATGAACAATGAGAGCTTGTTCTCCTTTATGCAAACACAATAAATGCATGGAATGGATTTGGATGAAGACTTTCTGTCCAGATGAAGTACACTGGAGGCTACTGAGTAACTCCATTTACACACTTGTTTCCTCCAGCTAAGCATGTCTCAGATATGTTGCTTACTTTCTTTTTTAGCAAACATTTTCTCTACACCAGGAAAAAGAGAAYTGTTTTTTAACTTGTAGTTCAGATTTTCTAAATGACTGTTCTTTGGGGAATTTTTCCATCGCATACTTTTATGTTCAAGAGCTTCAGAAAATGACCAAAATTACCAATTCAGCTGTGTTCAAACTCAGGGCATTGGAYCACAGTGAAGATTATATTTTGTTTATATTCTTACATGTGCATTTGCAAACCAAAAAATAAGTAAAATGAGCTGTGGTGAAAATCCACAAGCTGGATTTTGGGGGTGCGTTGAGTTTGGGGTTTATTTTTTCAATTACCCAAGCTGTGCTACATAAGTAAGAAGTAATCCACAGTATATTTTTTTTTACAGTAAGTGAAGCTGAAGTACATCATTTGAGATGCAGAAAAAATGGATAACTTGCAGAAGCTTCGTAGTGATTTTTTTTTTTTTTTCAGAGCCAGGTGTGTTGAAGGAACTGGAGTGTAGAGCCTCCATTTTTATAAATAAGGAGTTAAAATAGCACAAAGATGCCTGTCATTGCAAGCTGTGTGTCACCAAGTGTTGTCTTTATTTTAAATTTGTGAAACTCTTTGTTTTGTACAGAGTAGATACCACAAGGGTAGAATTCACCATTCCTTTAAGAGAGAACTGGGCCCTGCCATTCTTTGCTGTTCAGATAGCAGCCATCACATACCTCCTCAGAACTCATTTACAGCCTGTGCAAGAAGTGAGTATTTCTCACAAGTACAACACAAATAAATTAGTAACAGAAAACTGTCCTGATCTGCAAGAATTAAATGGGTGATACAGTTTCTTTGACAATCAGTTCTTTAGTTACTACTCCTCRGTTTGATCAAGTAACTGCTATTTATGGCACAGTAAAACACATATTGCTTGTTAATCTGAGGGCTGAAACTATCTGAGATCTCACTTTTTTCTTGCAAGTGGTATTAGAGTGATAAAATACAGGCATAAATCAAGAATTTGTAACTATAAAGTGTTATCCTCCAAGCTGTTATTGCAGTTAGAAAACTCAATGTTTTAAAAGTGGATTTAAAATAACCAAATTAAAGTGGGGTTTGGTTGTATTTGTTGGGGTTTCTTTTTGCTTGACTGTGTGTTTTTAACAAAGGAAACTATGAAGTTCAATAAAACTKTGTTCCCTCCTTCCAGAGACTCACACTTATGGTTGTATTCATAGCAACGTTTCTCTTCAGCCTGACTTGGCAATTTAACCAGTTTATGTTGTTGATACAAGCATTGGCATTATTCATACTGGACTSCTTGGACATGCTTCCCACAGCAAAGGTAACTTTCTGTTTGGAAGTAACCAACTTCTGTTTCTTTGCCTTCATAAAGCCAACAGTTTTGAAGACATTTTCCTAACCAGTGGCATGGATGCCCAGAATAATACAGATTATACAGTGTGCTTTGAAGTAATCACAGTATATATCCTGCAAGTGTAAAAATGAATGAGCAAAACGACACCCTTTCTGGTTTTTTTTCACTTTATGTAGTTTACGTCTATTTAATGTGTGTCTACTTTTGCTTAGACACTATTTGACACTTTCAAACACCATCCTAACAGTTGCCCTGATATCACAGCTATTGCGTGGCCTCTCAAAGTCACCAGAAGAAAAAGTACCACAAGAAATCTTTGTGTAAGCTGAAGTCTTAGCAGTGCTGAATTTTGCCTCAAGCATTGTGCATCCTTGTTTGCCAGTCAGGGGCAAGCTCTGYAGCACAAGGAGGGGGAAGCAGAGCACCAGGTTGCTGGGGAGAAGCAGCTGTCTTGCCTACACTGACATTCRCCACGAAACAACAGCATTGCCCCTGCTGTGTTGCTGAGCTGGATAAGCCAAAAAATGAAACAAGTCTTACTAAGAAGGTCAGGGATCACTGACAGTCAGTCTTACAAAACAGAAATGTACTGTAGATGAAAACTCTATCTTTGACATTAATGTTGCTGTGAAGTTCTACACATTTAGATCATTTTAGCCCTGGTAAAAGCTTGCATGGGTTGGAAAAGGTTCTAACTTTAAGAAGGGTTACAGCAGGATGAAGAGTAAATCATGTAAATTCATTTTAAATTTGAAGCAGTCTGAACTTAACTGATTGTATTAATTTAGCTGAAAATTAGTATAGTGGCTGCATATCAAGATAAATGTGGCTTATTTAAATTTCTGAACTCAGCAACGGCAAACTGAAGTCAACATTTCATGTGACTGGTTCGCTACCTTAAAAGCTGGCAAATTACCAGCTTGATCCTGAATGACACCAAAACAGACTTACCCACACCACTCTTACACTATACTATTATTTTTAAGTGCTACTTAAAACTGTTGGAGCTTATTGGGCACTTTGGTACTGATTTACACCACTGCTGTAATACAAGACTGAACTCAGGGTATTTGTGTGAGGTAAAATGTATGTTTTGGTACCATTGTGTCAGAAAACCAGCTGGTATTTACACTAATAATGAACACTGAACACTCATAATAGTTTAGCGTAACMTGAAAGGGATTATACTGAACTATTACTGAAAAGTTTGAGAAGGCAGGTGATGYTTCATTGCTGGACTGCACTGACCCAGAACTCTTTAGTCATAAAGACATCACAGAGGTTAAAGAAACACTTCCTGGACTAAAGAAAATAAAAACATCTTCCAAATATTAAGTAGTTAATATTTTCCTCACACTGCGATTATATAATTTTCCTGCTTGATTACAAGATCACATTTCCTTAGGTATAAAATGTTCATAAAATATTAACTAAGTAGCTCTGGATATAAATATAAAAAGGTTATAGTCATGGCTTTAAATGTAAGGATTTACTGCAAGATGATTGATTCTTTGCAAAAATAATTTATATTATTATAAAATTATTAAAATTATAAASCATATTCAGAGAAAATCAGCTGTGACTGTAAAGTTTGGTAGACATAAAAATCTCATTATTGTTACAGGTTACATGGCTCTATATCATTCAGCTTTCTGGATTACTACTGGTCTGTGTCCTACAGTTCTTTAATTCTATGATTCTTGGATCCTTAATTATAAGTTTTAATGTTTCTGTCCTAATAGCAAGAACAATCCAGGTMGGTACCAAAATATTTCTGTAGTACTAAATAAAGAATATTTATATATGTGTGTATGTGTGTAAATGAGTAATTTATATGCATTATAATTTTAATTTACCAATACTAATTAGAGGAATTACTATAGCATAAAGCAACCCAAACATTGCTTGATCAATTAATGAATTCCATTACACTAACTGCAGCTTAACCAAGCACATCAGACATCCTAATTCTATGACTGCTATTAACTTTAATGATTGTGCAAGCTGCAGTTTGGATCCTGAAAAAAAAATTGCATAAATGGACTTTACACCTGTTTCAGCAGAATTTGGCTTGAATTTATGGATCTGCCTCCAACAAAATAATCTGTAACAGCTAGGCTCATGTTGAGTTCAGCTTCCTGAAATTCAGTGTTTTTTCAAAGATTAGGGTTTTTTTACTGTAGTTACAGTTCCCTTTTTTCTCACACTGGCATTGCTGACAGCCTTTGACTACAATAAAGGAGTTTGCAGGGCTATTCCTGTTGTCTGCATTTATTCGCAGTTGCCTGTGAGCAGTTCCTTTTGATCTGGGGTTTGTACCTGGAAAATTGCWCAAAATCCTATCAACTGACAGAGCCAGAAGATACTTTTGCTGTGTTTAGGTGGAAGGTGTAATGAGTAGGCATTTCAAAAGGCTCACATATTATGGAAATTAAGGGARTAGGCTCTATAAATGTAATAGGGAACTGCCAAAGGAAGGCTGTTTGGCTGCATCCAAAACTGCCAGATCAAAGCTTTCATGATKTTGTCCCTTCAGTTTTGTGCAAGAAATGTATCTTTATTCTGRGTACTTGGTTCTGTATCCTTTTTTKSYTWWKKKRMCCYWAWWMTAATTTGGGTTTGATCAGCAGATYAGCTGTTTCAAATGCTTTRATGCTTTTTGTATTWRTTCCAAATACAYTTTWAAAAAGGGCTGAAATACTAATATTTTCTTCTTTRTAGAAAAACCTAAAAAAGGGTGGCTTGCTTAAACGGCTTGGGAAACTTATCCTCCATGTTCTATTAGTCTTGTGCTTGACTCTCCTAATAAATAAATTTATTAAGGTAGGCAATTTTTAATATCAAMAGTTACAAATTATATTTTGTTAAAAAAATTATATTTTTGTAACCATCTACAGTAATACCATTAAATAAAAATTGCAGTGAGATTTCTCTGCATCTCAGAAACTACATTTTAGAAATTAAAGACCATTTTGCTAATCTTTGATATATGGATTTGAAAACTTCATAAATTARCACCAAATAGTTTGTAATTTTGTAACAGTTACAGCTCTATACTGCTGAGAATTTGCAAAGTTTTTGATTGAATTTTCTTTTCAACGAATGTAGTTAAAACTGAATGCTGCTTTGATTGCAAAACACCCATTTTAGTAATCTTGACAGTTGCTTTACAGTTTTACTTAAATGATGGAAAAAGCTGTTTACTTTGTGASATTTTTGATGTTTAAAAATATAACTTCCTTTCTCTTTCCTCACTTTGTAGAAAATACTTAATCTTGAGTCAGATGAACATATATTCAAATTCYTAAAAGCAAAATTTGGATTTGGGGCAACAAGGTATGATTTAGCTGCAGGGTTTTTTTTGACTTCTTTAATTGAAAAAAGGGGTTTTTGCTTTTCTGTTTGACTTCTTTAATTGAAGCCTTCAGGTTGTTCTTATTTCAAATGTGTGTAATAAATCACAGTTTTATTTCATGTTTATGTTATACTTGYCCTTATAATAATTTGCACAACTGTAACCTTATAATTTCTTGGGAAAAGAAGGAAATTTGATCCTTTTTGACATCAAGTTATAAAATACATGATGGATAAGGATTTTTTTTTTCTTTTTTTTTTTTAGAGATTTTGATGCTAATCTGTATCTTTGTGAAGAAGCCTTTGGTTTACTACCTTTAAATACTTTTTCGAGACTCTCCAGTACATTACTTTTTTATGTCTATGGATTTGTTCTCTTCCTTCTGACAGTAGCAKCTGTGATTGTTGCCTTTAGGAACCTCAGGTAAATACAGTTTAAAGATAATTCACACTTTTCTCAATTGAGCTGGCTAAGGAACTGACAGGTGAATACAGCAGCATATACAGGATTGCTTTGCACAGCTACTGAAGAGCAGGGTGTATAGAGAAATCAGGCAGAATAAGTAACTTTCTGTTGGAGCTAAAGAAATACTTGATGTTGCATCAAATTGGTGGCATCAGGCTAAATTATATCATAAATACGATAGAAGATTGTGATCTGATAGTAATGGTGCTTCTTTCCAGCCTCAGGATTCAATGCTTTTGAAAATGCAGATAACTGTATGAAGTACATTAGAGAACTTAATATAACACTGTTTATTTCTCCACTCAGTGGTTCAAATCAAGTCCAGCCAAAGGGAAAAATGGAAGAATGCACAGTAACACTGAGGCCTGATGCTGCTTACAGCTTAGTTCACACAGTTCTTTTTGGATGTCTGGCATTAAGCACAATGAGGTATATTTTAATACTACTAACAGCTTGTTTAGATGACTGAGTATATTTCTACGTGAGTGTAAAATGTTGACCACAGACTATACAGGACCATGAACCTTGTTTCYCTCCCTGGTGTATTTCTACTTACAGACTGAGGCATTTCCCAAAGTTCTGCCATAAAGAATGGAAAATTGGGAACAAAGATGTTCTCAAGAGCACATAGCAAAGTGCAAAGTTAGTCTTGTATTCCRTTATTTCAGAAGCCTGAATGTCCAAGAAAATTGTGTTCAGAATTTCTCTAGATGCTCTGATCAAACAGCTTTGCAGAGCTCCAGATGATCATGAAAACATCTGTCCTTCCAGAATGAAGTACCTCTGGACATCCCACATGTGTGTATTTGCATCCTTTGGCCTGTGCAGTACAGAGGTTTGGAAACTTTTCCTGAAGTGTCTCCATCTCTACACATCCCAGAGGGTGAGCAGGGGACTTCCAGAACTTCATCCAGTGGGTTTTGGACCATATCTAAACCAACTCAAGTCTCAGAGTTGAATATTGTTTGTAGTTCTCTTAAACCAGGTATCTTTGCTGTACATTTGTGTAAATTTAGTAAGTAAAATATTTTTTCTAGTGGTTTCTATACTAAACAATTCCATTGGAATACACTAGATGGCAATATAGATGTGGCTACGAAAAATAACSACAATTTTACTAAAAAAGGCTCCATATTAAGATATCATCAACAGTCTGAGAAGACCTTTTCAATTATACTGAATGAGAGTATTTCCATTTTGTAGGATGTAGATTTAAAAATATAAATTCATCTTTTGTGATTGATCTGTAATTAGGGTTTTACTTGAAAACAAAATCAGAATGTGGTCTTAAAATTCTATAAATTCAACTACATGTTAAATATTTCAGATGTCAAGACATTAAAAATTAACTCTTAARTGTATCATCAAAATAACCAATTTTTTTTTCAATTTCTCTTAGACACAGGTGATTAAGTATTCTATACCAATAATTACATTACTGTACATTTCRTATAAGGTAAGAAATTTTTTCTCAATGTTTTGGCATTTTTTTAGTTGTATGGAATTTTCTCATAGAATGGCGTTATTTTATTAATAACTACATACAAGATTTGTAACTTAATTTTAAAAATGGGGATAAACTACCGAAGTGCAAGGAAGGACCTTTGTGCCTATGAAATTGTCTGTGAAGGTTTGGCTTATTTGATCCAMAGTATTTGTTCACAGGCACAAATGTTTGTTTCACTGAATATGTAAGTAACAGGTGTTATTTAAGTGCGTAATTTTATGGAAATGGGAGTTGTCTCTTTTGTTTTTAACTAAGTTGTGGATAATATGCAGATTGTCACATTGTGTAATGATTTATTGTAGGAGCACAAATAATATTCTATACTGCTGTGCCTCAGTTTTAAAGTACAGGAATTATTAAATGGTCAAATACCTGTGTTGTCATCTGTCTGTTCTAGAAAGARAATATTTCTATTGTCAAACACTTTAATGTAAATATATAAAACATACTTAAATCAATAACATATACAAGATTATCAATCTGTCAGCAGTGAGATTTAGAACACTAAATGGGCAAACCATGCTTGTAATCTATGTTCACAAAGATAAAAGATTCAGATTCTACTATTGTTTCTGCAAAAACTGATCTGAGTTGAAAATTTTTGTTAAATAATTTCCTTCAGAGAAACACAAGATTGCCTTTTAAATAGTATTAATGAAATTAGTAGTAAAGCATAACAGTTAAAAAAGCTACTAATAAGAGTTCACTCCAGTAGTGTGTTCCCCCTGATAAAACAAACACAAAGTCAAAAAAATACTGTTTTCTACTCAAATTGTCTTATTATTCTGTTYGAGGACTTTTTAGGACTTTCTTTGTCCACTGATGTGCTGGTTAGGGAAGTAATTTGCATCATCCCTGAATATGACACAAACAATGCAATTTCTTTTGACATGGGAGATACCAAGAGCATGACATTCTGATAGTTGAATGTGACAGATCACTAGGAATAATTTTCCTTCCACTCTTCATGAGCAGATGTAAAGTTCCTACATCCTGTCAGATTCAATTCTGAAGTCAACAGAAACCACTGATTTCATGGGCTTTAGAGCAGTCATTAGTTCTGCTCAGTCTGCCTGAAAAGCATAATTTTTGTGTTTCTTCTAAATAGAGGAAATAGTTTTTATTGACATTAAAAATAATGTTTTTCAAATTTCTCAGTGGGAGTGAGAAATTCATCATCTCTGAGTGGTTCTGAGTCAGTTCTTATAGTTGAGCTACAGAGAAGTGGATGTCTCTGGGGGTCTTTTCTGCAAAGCTGAACGAGTTGGTGAGATGCCTCAGAGATCACAGAATATTCTGAGCTGGAAAGGACCCAGCTCAGCACATGTCCCACATTCCCTGGCAGTGGTCAGACAGGAATTCTTACAGAGAGGTCCAGAAAGTACCCATTACTTCTATGAGAAGTGGTTTTACATTCTCTCCCTAAAACCTTAGACAGTGGAAGGAGATTTTTGGAAAAGAGATTTCTCTTTCTCTTTTCCAGACAAGAATTTATCTGTTCAGTCACTGCTCAGATTGCAAGGACAGTTTYTCTGTACACCACAAAGTTAACTGGTCATCAGGGCTATATTCTTGAAAATTTTTGGTGTTYCATTATCTGTTACATTTGTCAGAAGAACTATTCTACAGTGCAGTTCCTCAAAATAGGACTTTTATGGGATTATTAACCTAATCCTCAATAAGCTAATGAAAGCTTCTTTTGAAGCATGTGGTTACTACAGCCCCAAATACATCACTTGAACAATAATTTATTGAGATGCAGATGCAGCTACAAAGCTGGCTTTCTTTCAGATTTCAGGTACAGGATGTTTTGAGACCTGTAAAACATCTGTATTTCTCTATACATGTCTTCCTCATTAATATAGTGCAAAACATTGGAAGTATTTCCATGCATGCTTTAGCTGTGCTGCAGATAACACATACATAATGCAGTACCAAGTAGTRTTTATGTTTCACTTCTTACACTTTGTAGATAGATTTCATCTTTATCTGTGTTCATTGTATTTTAAATTCACAATMATACTCATCAATTTGTGGTTTTATGTCAGTCATTCCTGAATAAATTGTTGGTATTTAAGGTGAGCTCTCAAGTTTGAGCATTCTAATTCCTGGGTTTGCCAAATAATCTTGATTTCTCTTTGCTAGTAAACTSTCCATTCCTTTAATTTCTCCAGCTGCATTTTTATCTTCATCATGGCCAAGTCCTTTTGCTCCAAACATGGACATTTATTTCAGTACATACTGCAGCATAGACCCACGATCKGAGCAGTCTTTGGCTACACTGAACAGCTACAGTTTAGGACTAATTAAGCCACTTGACAACTCGTTTATTTTCTGAAGTCTTTGACCCCAGAGACAAGTACTGCTACAATTTGGAAATCTCTTTTACATTTCCCTCACTCTTCTGAGCAGTTTGTTACATACCTGATATGCTCCATCTGTTCTTTTTATCCTCTCYTGGTATCACTGTACACTTTTTCCTCAATCTGACATATACTTGATTTACAAAACAAACTTCTGTGTTATTGGTCCATATTTTTGTATGCTTTACTTTTTATTTCTTTTGTAATTCTCTTGTATTTGGAACTCCTGAAGTTCCTTAGTTTTCTCTTGGCTCTAACATAATCTGGAAATGTTTCAATTCAGTARTAGCAAACCCCATTACCAACATTTTCCTCCAGTGGAAATTGCTTGTCCTCAGAAGTTGAAGTAACTTTAAAAACCTCCGGAGAGTGAATGCTGTGAAATAGTTCCTGCACTCGCAGGGAGCTGTATCCCTGGATCCTCCAGAGGTTACAGGGCAGGTTGCAATGACTGAAAAGCAAAGCCATTGCTCCTGCCTCGACCCTGAAGGACCCCAAGCTCTCAGAATGTTTAGTTATTCAGGGCAGTTAAGTAACAAAGAGAGGAAATTTTGATTCATTATGAGACTCCACAGTCTTATTTCACAACAGCTGAATTTACTAATCTCTGAGAAAGCTTCTGAAGAGTAGAAATACATCTGTTACACTGCTGTACTTCCCAGAGCTTCCCCAGGGCTGTGATGCTGCCATGGCTCCATCTGGGCCRTGCCAGGAGTACTTGACCAGGTGTAGCAAGTAAACAGTTAAATCAGTGAGTATCTTAATAGTCCCAATTATAGCTCCTGCCCCCAGTCCTGCCACCTAATTGCAGTTTTAGTAAAAGAATGGCTGTGTTTGCTAAGGGGCTCAGCAGCACCACATTCAAATTCCTCCTGAACTCTTGGATGAGCTTTATATAAACGGGATGATTTATGGCTTTTTAGATTATCAGGTGGGTTTTCTTACMGTTTTTCCAGGAGAGTTTCAGTTTTCAAACCAGCAATCCTTATTATCTAAAGGATAAGGTTTGGAATAGGTTTCACCATAGCATCCTCAGTAAAGACTGATGCACAGYGATCTGTCATTAGCATTGTCTTTATCTTCCTTGATTGCTCCCTTCTGCCCTAGAATATTCATTGGCTTAAACAATAAACACTTAAACAAATCATTGCTCCCTTAGCTTTTGGGGGGGAAGGGTTAAGCTTTTCAGAATCTGCCTCCTTCTTTCTCTGCTCAAAATTTGATTTATGTATTCTTTATCTGCAGTAAATTTTGAAATGCTTTGCCCCTAAAGGTTTATCCGTTGTTGTCATTCAGTCACAGTTTTATTTTTGCCTTCAGTGGTTCTCTGTTAATTCAGAYTTCTGAAATACCATTAATGGCATCCAGAGCACATCTAATGATGTTTAYGTCTGATACAGATTTCCTACCTTTTATTTATTTAATTTTGCATTTCCTTTCCAAACTCAATGTTAATTCTTGGGGCCTTTCCTTATCACAGTTCTGGTCCTGCTGGTCATCTGGCAGGAGCTGCAGATCTCAAATTCTGAAATGGTGTTCATCCTGCTGTGACAGCCACCTCTCCTTCCTGGAAGGGTAGATAGATACCCTTGTGTCTTGCCATTTACCCAACAGCTGGACAAGGATAGTTGCCAGCAAAGAGGAAGTAATACATTTCAGCATTCAGAAYTTGTTTTGTTCATTCTGTCTTCAGGTTGTTCTGTTTTGTTTCCATTTTAGTTCTGGCCAGGAATAATGGATGAACTATCAGAGCTGAGAGAGTTCTATGACCCAGACACTGTGGAGCTGATGAACTGGATTAAGTAAGAGGATTTTTTCTCTATTTAAGTTAAATGCTATTTGTGTAGATCTAATGTTCTTAGTTATAGTGTTCTCCTTATTTGTCACAGCTCATCAATGAACTCTGGTGACCCGTGGGGATAGTTAGGATGAGTGGGTTAGCAGGAGGTTGGATATGAGCAGCTGTGGAGAGCAGCTCCATGCTCTGGTTCAGTATCACTGCTGTGTTCCACGTGCATCAGGGAACCAGCTGATCCCTTTTCTCCCTTAAGGACACGTGGTTTTCCCAACCAAAAGAGGTAAATTTGGAGGTGTCAAGCTTATCTCATTGTATTATAGCTTCTTCTTTATAATAATAGACCTTTGCAGTGAAATAATTTTAATTCCCACCCCCCAAACTGATGTCCTTCTCAACTCTATAATGTTAAAACTCTTGGATGCAGTGCTGGAAAATTTGTACTCTGCAGTCTGTTTCTTGGACTCTGAAACAATCTAAATTGTTTATGCATTGCTAGAATTAATCCTAGCATGTGTTCCAAACTGCAAACAAAATATTTTTAATTGAACATGAGCTTCTCATAGCCAAGCGTAGATGCAAAGTCTTTCAGGAGTGTGAGTTCATCATTCCAACCCCACCTCATCACTTCTGCTTTCCCACAGAGYATAGGAAGGTATTTTTTTAGGTGGAAACAGTTTGGAACACTGCATATAGAAGATACTGAGAAAAAAAGGCCAGGTAGGATGTTCTCTGGAGGGCTGTGAACTTAAAAGGTTCCCTATTAACATATAGTAACCACCAAAAACTTTCAGGTTAAGTTCTCAGCAGGGAGATTCCAGGGACTTGTATTTATTTGCAACTCTGGCAATGATTTTAGAAAAAGAAAATGGGTTTCATGTTATGGAGGAAAACATTCTGAAAGTAAATCTGAATATACAACATTAAATATTGAACTGTTTGAAGTATTTCCTTGGAGTATTTCCTTCATCTGCAATGAACTTCAGTGAAACTAGTCACCCAGCCTTTTCTCCCCATAGCAACATATTTACACTCCATAATGTTATTTTTCTTTAATCCATAAACTAGAAGGAGTAATTTAGAAGTAAAATATATTACAAGCCTTCACTGACTTATTTTGAAAGCAAGCCATGATTTTTTCCATCATTTAGAATCTTTGCAGCCTTATTGACATGTTTTTGTGACTAATGTTTACCAGCCTGTTCCATTTAGCACTACTGTTTTATTAAAAGATGGTAAATGTCTGATAGTTCAGGTCTCCTGTGTGCAATATATAGAGTTATATATAGATTTATACATAAAATATGCATGTGGAGTTATTCCCAGCCACGAACTTGATTTGACTGGCTCCAATGAGAATAATTTTTCATGTGTTCTTAGTGCTGAGAATGCTAAACTGGTGCTTGTCATCTCTTCATTTCAAGTCATGACAGACAATTACAGAGGGACATTTTTTTACTTAGAATTTATTGTATTTAGAAACATTATTCCTGTAAAGAAGAGTTAATTATCTATGCTTTAAATACCAGTCAACAAAATTTATGGTAAGTTTCTCAAAGTRGGACAGATTTTGTTAAGTTTGATGTGTAAGAGAACTCTTTTACTATACTAACACTTGATAGTTGTGCTGTAGTTAATGACCTGTCAAGGCTGGTGTCAGGAACTAATCATTCATTATTAAAACTCAGTATGAAAAGCTCTAATTTGTCATGTACAGCAGTGAATTAGGAATAACTCATCTGTCTTGCAATCTCTCCACAACAAGAAAACCCTTCTGTCTGCTTAGCTCTAAATGCATATTAACTTGTCCAAATATACAATCTGAATAATGGCCAGCTATTAGTCTGTCCCCTGTGAAGTGTCTGCAGATTTATTTCTTACTCTTCCCCTCACTAAAATTGCCACAGCATTTTCAGGAAGATCTACTGGTTTGTATCTGTACAATTGCAGAGCACAATTTTTTACATAATGATCTTGCACATCCCAGTCTTCTGCTTTTTTTCCTACCCACCACCTCATTTTCTTAGCTTTTTTTAAACAAAAAAGTCAAGAAGCCAGTGCTCCAGGGATAGTTCACAGCTCTGTTCCCAGCTGGGAGGTACATTAAAATTCTTAGTTTTGGTCTTTCTCCCTAAGACAACAGGAACAACATGCTCATTTGTGAGATGGGGAAGAATATCAGTAGAATGAGCAAATCAATAGCGTGAACTTCCCTACTCTGTTTACTTCTGGTAAGTGTTAAAGAAGCAATGTCTTCTGCCTTTAAAGGGGAAAYCTGTCAAGAATTGTGGTATATTTCAATGGCAGTTGCCAAAACTCACRGAAAAAGTCCTTAGAAATCTTGGGCAACAGACAAAACAATGGAAAAGTTAACTGAGACTGAGATTTGGCAGAGCATTGTTGGATGTCAGCTGTACCTGAACCAGTGTGTGGGGGCAAGCACGCAAATTTGGATATTAGTGGAAACCCCACAAATTTCCAAAAGGCTCCTAAGGTTATGCAAATGAAACACCCATGTTTCCATGGTGGTTCTTTCATTTAGTTATTTATAATAATTTATATTAATGGCTGTATTTTAATTTCAAGCCAGGTTTAAATTCTAACTCTATTATTTACATGATTGATTTTTAAGGGTAATCACACTGAAATCACACTAAACACATGTTCCAGACTTTAAAGGCAACATTACACTTTTTCTTCCTTTTTTTTTTTTTATTGTTGTTCTTAAATTCTTGGGTTTTTGTCAGACAGACTTGTCACAAAATTTCAGGCATGAGCTTGAGGGTGCCTGAGAAGTAGGTTTATACCAAATGTGTAGGTGCACTTCTTTATGTGAGCATAATCTGCATGCCTAAAATTGAGACTGGGACTAACAAAAACGCATCTTGTTGCTCTTTCTTTGTGGCTGTCATTTTCCATTTTTGCCATTTTCAGTCTTTCCAAACCAGAGGGAAAAAAAAGAACCATGACAGTGTGACTGAATATGCTTTACTGCCTATCATCTGCAGCTAAACTTGTGATATTTTAATATTGCATTCTGCAAATAAAAGGATTTTCTTTTAAAGAAAAAGAAAAATCTATCATGGCATATTCCTCAGAATCTCCTTTTCTCAAATCCTTTTGCTTTGTAGATTCATACCATAGTGAGGCACTAGTAAAGGAATAATCTGAGACTTGTCAGATTTTATGGCTYTGAAAGCCAACTACAGGGTTCAACTCTGGAGGACTTTTACTAGAAATAGCCATTTTATTTCTATGATATAACTGTAATTGCAATGTTAGCCATTTCTTCCTTAGTGCTTCCTTAAAACCAGCTCAGAATAATTCTTTAGCAATTTAAAAGAAAGTATTACTACCACTTTCAGAGTCTGTGCAAGTAGTTCCTGTGAAACCCTTTTATTTTTAATGAGTTATTCTTTATCATTTATATAATTCTCTGAATTCTTAAGTGTAAGGTAAAGGAAAGCTTCCTACRCTATAATATAGTGCTTAGTTTACCCATTAGCTCAGCTGTAATTAACTTGTTGAAAGCTTAGAGCTTCAAAAATAAATGAGATTATTTGTTCAAAATGCCATCAGGTCTGCTTGGAATGGCATTTAAATTACATAATGTAAATCAGTTTGACCTGCAAGTCCTTGTCATTATTTAGTGACATTTCCTAGAGAATAAATTGTTTGCAGGTTGGGCAGTGTGGTATGGAGCCTGGCAGAGAGCTATAAAAACAAATTATCCTTTCATTTTATACATCATTTGCTCAGACAGTTGTAAAAATTGCTTCATTTTTGTGTAATAGAGAAGTGTCATTCAGAGATTTGCAGCACAAGAGGTGCCCTGGGTGCAGAGCAGTGTGGGCAGTGCCTGGCTCAGGCTGGGCCATGGGCAGGAGCTTCCTGGGATTCAGGAATCATCCTGGCCCTGGGAATGCTCCGTGTTGCTCGTGCCTCTCCAGCACTCAGCAGTGGCCACCCACAAGGGCTCCTGGGCATGGAACTGGAAAGGCAGACACTGCTTGGGGCTGTGTCACCTCCCTGGTGTCACCTCCCAGCTCTCTGCCCAGAGCATTGCCAGTGGAGCACAGGAAAAGAGAGCTTCCAGTAGCTCCTGCTGCTCTGAAACATCTGAGCTGGCCCAGTAAAATRTGGACTGTGATGTGTTTAAAAATATAATTTCCTAGGACTTCAAACCTGTAAATCTGAGTCTCAGGGAAACATCTGCCTTCACTGGAACACTGGATTTTAAACTCCACCTARGACCAAAGCACTTAGGGGGGTTATTTGAAAAGCAAGTGAGGGTCACTCGATTGTCTTCAAGGGACAGGGAGGAGGAAGTGCTGGCAAAACACCTTCTGTCCTGTAAAGAAGGCACTCAGTTGTATTTCGCCCCTTCTGGGCAGGAGTGAATGCTTTTGGAAAGGGGACGAATGCAATCCTGAATATTTTGCATGATCCATCTTCTGAGGGGAGGTTCACTGGGGGCTGCAGCTCTAATCTTTGTTCCCTRGGACCAGGGACAGAGAATGGCTGGAGCTGTGCCAGGGTAGGATTAGGCTGGAGATTGGGAAAAACTTCTTCCCCTAGAGGGTGCTGGGGCACTGCCCAGGCTCCCCGGGGAATGGGCACAGCCCCGAGGCTGCCAGAGCTCCAGGAGCATTTAGACAGTGCTCTCAGGGACAGAGTGGGATTTTTGGGGTGTCTGTGCAGGGCCTGGAGTTGGACTGGATGGGCCCTGTCAGTCCCTTCCAACTCAGTGTATTCTGTGATTCTAAATTTTTGACRAGCAGTTTTACCAGTAGGTTATTGATCAAAGGGCACTACTACCTTTCCTTTAGCTTTCTTTTGAAAGAAAAGAGGCTGCAGGCTGGTTTATCTTTTTTGTTTACTTTTTTCCTTGTAGTTTTGCCCTTGGTACTTGTTGGGAGGGGCTGTGTGAGTGGGTTTAAGAAAGTTTTGAGTCTGCTGCAGAGCCCATTACAGTGCAAATCTGCAATCAGAAGAGCAGGGTTGCCTTGGTATGGTCAGACAGRTTTTAAAATTTGAACTAATCTGGAACAAGCACAGAAACCTACTTAACAGCAGAAGTTGCCTGGCCCAGGCATAAACACAGAAACATGCTGAAGATGCTTTAAGAATCATCATTTTTATTTGGGTGTCTAAGCTGTCCCTCATCCCTGTGTGAGTCCAGCCCATGTCCTTTGCAGTTTAGTCCTGCAGACTTGTGCTTTCCTGCAGATCCAGGGATGAGTGCTCACTGACAGCCTGTCAGGGCCATGCCATTTGCATAGTACTAAATTCTAATAGGAATTAATTTCTTTTGATGAAACATACACTTCATGACACTTGTGGCTTTGAATATTTAAGCAGTAAATTCTTTAGAGATTAAATATTTTCAGACTTTAAAATGAAACTGGTTTTATTAAGTGTTGAAGAACTAGTCTATCAGTAAACTGGCCTATTAAAAATACTATCTGTGGCTTTCCTAGACGAGATTAATGTACCAGTGCAAGAGTTTTTAGGAAGGGTTTGTAATTATTAATTCATTTGCTAAGCATAATCTCTTGAAAGGCAATAGTAAAATTTAATTCTTGTCTCTCAACATTTTTGAGCTGATTGTGGAGCTTAAAGATGASTGACTGTAGCTGCAGTTTCCAAAGCTCCCTAAAGTGCACCCCAAAGTGTCACAGTTACTGGAGTACTTTAGTGTATACATGGGGATGTTAGGCACCCATCCACATTACAATTTCATTTTAGTTGATTTAGTGTGTGCTGTGTTCTGTTGTTATAGTCTTCATAGCCCCTTCCATGGTTATGTGCCTACTAAGCACTAGAAAACACTTCAGCATATCATGACCAGTTTTAATTACCCTGATTACAGGAGAGTCTACTGCCTGGCACTTTTTCTTTTTGCTCTGCCCTTCCATTGTGTCTTTACGAATATTTTAGATTGTAAACTAAAGGGAAGGTGATAAAAATAATTTTCTTCATTATGGGTATTTGAGTAATCCTGCTATTTGGAATTTCACAGGTTACAGTAGCAATAAGTGACAACATTTCTATCTGGCGTCTTCTGCATCCCCCCTCCCCAGCTTTTCGTAACTGGGGTATCTTTTTCATTGTTTCTCTTCCTCGTTTGTCTGAATAGGAAGACTAATGTCTCATGGAACAAAGTTTCATTCCAAGTGAATGGTGAATGCCAGGACAGGAACAGCAAGTTTTACCACTCAGATTAAATAATTCATTTTATATAAAGCACCTGATATATCAGACACAAACCTAAGTCACAATGAGTTTCTTGAAATACTAAAAGATTAGAATATAGAAACCTATAAATATTCAGAAGCTTTATGAACCTGAGAAATATATGAAATATGGAATAGTTTGAAATTGTCAGAATCATGTTTTCTTTAAATTTCCTCATAGTGCTTAGTAAATTTTTTATTTGCAGTTTATTGTCGTAATTTACCTACTTCATATTTGAAGAAAATAGTTGCTTGAACAGTTTGCTCCCTGAATAGAGGAGAAACAGAAAAATACTTTTATAGTCTTTTTTTTCCTTCTGATCTGTCACAAACATTGCAGAAATGCCCYTGCAGAAACTTTCTCAGACTTATCAATGTTTGTTTAGGTCAAACACTCCAAACACAGCAGTGTTTGCTGGGAGCATGCAGCTGTTAGCAGGAGTCAAACTGTGCACTGGACGGACCCTAACCAACCATCCCCACTATGAGGATAAGAATCTGAGGGAGAGAACAAGGCAGGTAAGAGATTTCTGACTGTTTAAAGTAATTCTTGCTCATGTCAGTGGCTCCACTCCAGAAAGCAAATGYCCTCTGTAGTGGCACTTTGCAAAARGCATCACAATCTTTACTCATGAATAACTTACTGTCAGACACAGGGCCCAGGCTTAYCTGCTTTGGGATSTCCTGACTCACTTCTGGCAGCTGGTGTATGTCTGAGCAGCTCTGTGCCTGGATACCCAGCTAGCCCCAAGGGCACTGSTTTGGCTACTGTGGCATCAGTAGATCCCACTTGGGCTGTTAAACCCATATGGAGCATTTCCTGATACTCCCTTCAGTTCCCAGACCAGCACACAGCATTATACAAACTAYCCTGAGAAACTGCTCACAGAGCTGGGGGGATTCTTTCCACTTACCCTTGCCTGAACTTGAGACCCTCTCAAAGCCTGACAGCACCATCCAGTGTTGTGTAGTCAGCAGCATCACAGCCATAACACACAACTCTGTGTGGCTACTGAATAAAGCATTTATAGATTGTTTCTATAATACTTCACTCACATGGTTTCTCACTCTCAGTTGTCTGGCTTGAGGTAGAGGAGTCATGACAGAGCAAACAAAGCAGTAGCAGTGCTGTGGTGTGTGTTAGAGCTGTGTTTCCTTGTTCTCCAGATTTACCAGATCTATGCCAAGCGATCTCCCGGTGACGTGTACAGCATCCTGCGCTCCTTTGGCACGGACTAYGTGATCCTGGAGGACAGCATTTGCTACGAGAGGAGGCACAGCAGGGGCTGCCGCCTGCGGGACCTGCTGGATGTAGCCAATGGCCACGTGAGTGTTACAGAAATCAAGGAACAACATGCATTTTGCTTGACTTCACTTTGAAATCCAGTTACAATTTGAGGTAGCTCAGCRTGTTTGTACTGTGGGAAGGAAAATCAACTGGAGCCCTTAGACATTCTCAAAATGGCTAAATTAACACTGCTTGCTTGTAAGGGTATTTGAGAATAAAAAAGAAGGAATTGAGCCTGGGCAGGATAAGGAATCACTTTTTGATGAGCTCCAAGTTAGCAGTACACAAGCTGAGTTCTCTCCCAGGTGTATATATCAATTCAGACATGCAGTTCCCCCTCAGAAGCAGTGTGGTTCTGTTACTACTCYGTGTCAGGGGAGTCAGGCATTTCTGGGGCTGAGATGGAGCCAGAGCAGACTGCACATGTCCAAGCAGATACAGACCTCTGATATGGCAGCTTTATCCATTTAGAGACAATAGTGTAACTCTTAGAGGTTTAAAGCTGTTTTCTTCCTCCTGCTTGTTTCATACTGTGAGCAAACCTGGCCAGCCTGACCCAGTGAATGAATTGTCGAGGTTGTTTTGAACTTGTTATTGCCTGTAATTGTGAATTGGCTAAAGATATTTCACACATCTATTCCATTTCATTGCAGATCATGGATGGCTTGGGAGAAAATGAACCTGATTTGAAACCTTCATTGTATCCTCGCTTCTGTGAGGAAATTAAAAAAAACCTTCCTTCTTACACCATGCACTTCACCAGAGTGTTTCAAAACAAAACATTCCATGTTTACAAACTTGCCAAGCATAAATAATGTTTCCACCCACGGCTTCAAGTTCAGTATTCACTGCTAGGACCCACATTAGGAAATGCAGCTGAAGTTTACAAACAAGTTACATTTCTAAGACATTTTACACTAATGGTTCCTTGTTTAATTACTCTTTTTTTTAGACAGTTTAGTTTTGATAACATTCTTGATGTCACCAAAATTTTCATAGATTCATAAAGAAATGCTAGCATGGACCATTTTGATAATGAATTCTGAGCCTCTCAATACTTAGGTTATAATTGTTTTCCAGTTTTAACTGATTGGAAGACAAAGGCAGCAGCCTGTGGGAGCACTGCTGAKTGCCAGCCTGTGAATCTACTCAGCAGTTCAGATTTCTGCTCTCGAGTGACAGAAATTCAGTGAAAGCAGCCCATGATACTCCTATCTTGAGTAAGCATTACCTTTATGAATCCTGCAAACAGTCACAAAATGAAGTTTCGTCTTACAGTCYGATCCTTTTTGACAGATCCTTGTGCTCTTTCAGTGCCTCTTTTTTGAATCCTTTGGGAATGTATGTGGATATGAGTTTCCAGTCTTGTGAGTGTGATTGCAGAATCAGTGAGTGCGGATTAAGCAAACAGTTTTGAAGAAAAAACTTTACTCTTTGGTCCAGCATTTTTAGTGATCAGCAACAAACTGGTTTATAACATTAAGTGTTTAATCATGGAGTGTTAAGTATTTCTAGTGAGGAAAAAGGCTGGAGCATGCTTGATACATGTTGCATGTTTGTATCCTTGTAAAATGCTCAGAACAAATGAAAATCCAAATTTCTYAGTTTGGATTCTCACAACACTTTTCTGTATATACTTTCTGAACTATGGGGGATCCTTTTTCGCCCCATGTGAATCCCACTAGGATAAGAAAATTGAACAAAAGAAAACCTCATCTCTAAATCAGCAGAATTTCAGCATTTCAAATATGTTCCAATAGTAGAGCTTTGCTTTGTATTATTTCAGACACAAAGCTCTGTATTTTAGCACAAAATCATCGCGTCTTTGTTCTTTATATTAGAACAGAGACTACTAGTATTTTAAAATGACATGGAAGGTTAAGTGAAGCCAGACCTCAATACTGAGAATTTTGTGATTTGTTTGTACCTTTTGTCTTTTTACCAGCCAGTAAAAATGAATTGTGAATTGTATTGGATTTCTAAATGTTACGAAGGTACCACATGGCTTTTGCTGAGTTTTTAGCACTGTTTTGGTTTTAGATTGAAATTAGATATCAAATCTGGAAGTTTCACAGCACTCTCCATCTTAAATTGGACATCCACTAGGATCATTTGTTTCTTATGAAAAACAGAATTGTAATAATCAAGTGCCTCCAGGCCCACAGTGAATTAACATTTGAACACCTATAGGAGTGTTTGTGGCCTGTACAAATAACTCAGTTATAGTAATTACYACTGCAATTAATTTCTAATGATGGGAAACTTAAAGTGCTACAGATAGCAAACCCCACATTTAATTTAATCAAGATGTGTAATGAGATTAGCTGTCACAACTGAGCTGGGCTCCAGTTCCAGATGATTTAAGTGTTTTCCCTTTCAGTTGTACCAAGGTAAATTACTGAAGAGATTGAGATGGTTATGTCACATGCTCAAACAATTTTACATTCAGTAAATATTCATTAAACAATGTTCAACATCCTTCTGCCTTTCTCTCTGGCACAGAAGGCTGTGCTGCAGCCAGGCTGTGTTAAATCACAMACTGACAGGAGCTGGGTAGTTACACTGAGCAGCTGAAACTCCTGARTAATTCCTAGCCTGTATCCTTTAATGAGGTTGGAGACCACTGCAGTTTAACATAATACCATAATAAAACATTTTAATCAGTATTAAAACTTTAATTAGGCCTGTAATGATGCATGGTGGTTCTTGCTGCAAGCCTGGGTCAGTGAATCCCTCAGTGAGTGCCTTCAGTAATTGAAAACAAGCACACAAAAGTTAAAGTATGTCTGGGCTGTATGGTTTGTTCTAGAATGCAATTGGATCKTTCTGGAAAGGTGCAGCAACTTTCCTTTGGTGGAAGGGAGGGATTCCCAGGCCCAGTGACACCCTGTTGTATTCAGAATTTACTTGTAGGTAACAGCTGAGACTAAGAAATCCTGACTGGAACAGTAATTATTTTTGAACACACTTGCTTTAAAAATGCAATTTCTAATATTGCCAAAGGAGAAATTTAACTTTTTCATAGACATTACCAATTGCAAACTGATGTGATCAGGTTTGTTTTTTTTTAACAGAAAGATGTATTATGAGAAATTATCAGGCAGGTTTAACACTAAGGGATATTCCAGGGACTGGAGTGCAGCCTTCAGACACCAGCCTGCATAAAACAGTAAATCCAAGTGCCCCGGGGCAAAAGCAGTTCCCTGCTCAGAGGGAGCAGCTCCTCCCTGCCCCTGTTTGAGAAAAAGGCCTGGGAGAGCAGGGACAGCTGGGAGGGACTGGGGGACACGGGCTGTACCTCCCATTGCCAAGGTACCGAGTCTTACTGGTAACCAGCAGTGGGAAGGGCAGGGCAGGACTCCTCGTCTGGTTCCTTGGTGTCCACAAGGATTTTTATGCTGCATGTGATCATTGGGATTGTGGTATGAATTACTTTTTTTAGACTGCAGAGAAAAAAATGCTATCAAGGAGCCAGAACGTTTTAGGGAAGAAAAGCCTTTGAGATCTGTAAGTGTATTTTCATTTCTTGTTTCAGTGTTCTGCTGGTGGGATCTAACATAGTTATTTTATAATACGTTGTTGTAAAGAGATGTAATGACTATTGTATACTAAATAAATWGTGTAATTTGAAAATCACGATTTTTGCTTGCTTTTATGTTGGGATGGGCAAAGAAAGGCCTGGTTAGGGAATCAGCTGAGTTTCAGTCCATATGGAGGAAAGCAAAATACTTTTCATGAGGAAGTTTTGACTTATCAAGCTCRTTATATTGTGTTTTAACAGCTCACTGGGCTTCCTTTGTTACAAGCTAAAGGCATCAGCCGTGATTTTTACCAGTCATCACCCAGTGCATGTTAACTCCAGTAAGGTCAGTAGATTGAGGCCGTATATCCATTTAAATAAGTACCATTTATTTATTTATTAAGTGTATTATATATATATATATAAATTAAAGCATATATTAAATGCTTTGACCAACAGCTTGTTTCTACATTGTAGCTCAAGTTTAGTATTTTTAATGAACAGAAAGGTGCATTTCTGGGGAGTGAAGAAGTATTTCAAGGATTAGTAAGTGCAGAAGGATGTGCTGATGTGGGACTCTTGTGGCAGGAGGAGTGGGATGTGTAGAGCTGGGGAYAGCACTGCCCAGGCTTTTGCTCCCCTGTGGTGCCCAAGGGCACTCACAGCTTCCTTTATGTAGGACTGGTCTAATGGGGCCTTGGGGGAGTTTCTCACCAACATTAATTAGGGATTAATTTAATTGATGGGATGTGAGCCACACGTGGTGTTCTTGAGGGGAGAACCACTTCCTTTAAATACCCAGGAGATGGCTGTGGGTTTTAGCATTTGGGTAATTAAGAAAATRCTCAATTTTCTTCTGCCCACCTAATCCTGCTCCTTTACAGCCCTGTTTTCACTTCTAAACCTGCTCGTCAGTAGGTCAGACCTAAGAACAATCAGCTTTCCTATGGCTTGGCTCCATGTTATATACGTGCAATGTTTTTTTTAACAGGGAAAAAACACAAAGATTAATGCAGTTGACAGGCAGACAGATTAAATACTAATATCCACACGATTATTTAAATTTCAGACTTTTACAAACATTTTATGCTAAATAAAATGTTCTTACTACATGTTTAAAGTCAGTAAAGAACGTGAAAGAAGATTAATAAAAGTAGTAGATTACTGAAAATCCCACTACCTTAGGGACCCAATGGGTKTTTTTATTCAATGTTTTTCTTTCCCCCCTGACCCATGGAAAGCCAGCTGTTCTCCCTGGGAGCCATGGCAGTGCTGTGCAGGGATAAGCCTTTCTGTAGAGGCACTGAAATATTTGTGTGTGTCTGTGCGAATGCAGAACAAGTGAGGATATTATTTCAGCAATTGCACCGTAATTAAAAGAGCAGCATGCAAATTAAAACAGATAAATTAAGTGAACTAATTAGTAATMTCTGGAAAGAGGAAGAGTAGGCTTTAATAGGGCATGACAGCTGCAAATGAGTGTGTCCTATTATTGAGATTGTATCGACACAAGTTCCTGGAGCAGTTTTGAAATGTTTCCTGCCTTTTGTTTTATTCTGTATGTTCTGTAGAAGGTGGGGCTCATTGTACACACAGAGACAGCTCCGAGGCTCTGGGAGTGTTGTTTTTAATGTTTGGTTACAAAGTAGGGCTGCAGCTGTAACAGGGCAGGAAGCAGCAGTAGGGCAGAAACCTTTGGGAACAGCACTGAGRCATGTGAGCCTCACTGGCTCTGTGGCTGCTCTGGGTGATCTGTTTTGTCACCCACAGGGCCCCTGGGCACCATTTGTGCTTGTGCTTATCACTCGCACCCAGGGACCAGTCCAGTTTCTTAGGGATGGAGGAATAGCTTTGACAGGTGGGACTGAGATGCCCACATCCAGCCTSTGAKAGCAGGGTGCTCTGTGGCCCCCTARGAAAACCCCAGAGAGCCCTTTGGGTGTGTAACTGGATCCTGAGCCCACCAGCAGCTTTGCAGGCAGCACAGCACCCCTGACTCACATCTGTGGAAGCATCTGATCAAAACTGWGAGAAATAATTCAACAGAGTCCACACTTTATTCATCTTTAAACACAAACAAGGCAGAGACACCCTGGACAGAAGCTGGTTTATTATTTATATGGTACCTGATACAGGACACTTCACAGGCAAATAAAGAYAGTGTTGGCCCCAGGAAGCTTACAGGCTAAATTAAATTAAAACCAGCCAAAGCAACAGCATGACTATAGGTATGGGAAGAATACAAGGTAGACAAAATTATTGCTGTTTTAGGATTTTTGTGCATAATATATATTTAGTTCATTTTCTATATCCTGTGACTGCAGAGATCATGGAATACAGGAGCTGGCACATTGGACTTGTGAACACTGCAAGATGTTTCAGCTAAGGCTTCCTCCCAGACAGTTGTGACAGTGAAATGATAAAATAACAGACTCTGTACTGTCTGTGAACTGAAACCATTGRGTGTGGATAAAAATGGGATTTAGGTTTTCCAGAGGAAAATGCCTACCACCTGCAGTGTGTAGCCAGTGGTTAATGGTGCACTCAAGATTTTCCAGAGTGTGGCACAAATGCACGTAAGAACAAGGTACTGTGTGAACATTTCTCATTTGGGAAACATGCAGACTGAGCTGGCCTGCAGACAGCATTCACCTAGTTAKGGGTTTTGATATATGTATAAAAATAAAAGCCAGACCTCAGAAAACAAGCTACAGTAACTGTAAGCAAAGCAGTTTTAATGTCTGTTWCAATACTTTGTTTCATGCTTTGTTTTAATGAAACAAATTATTAGAAACTAGATTATATTCATAGTATTAGTAGATAATATATAATGTACATATTRTATATAGTTTACATATTATAATAAAATTTACATATGATACACAGAGATACAGCACAGCTTAAGCTTTTGGAGTTGCTGCACTGTACTCCGTTTATCTGTACAAGTGGTCTGAGTTAAAAAAAGAAAAAATCAATTAATTTTGTGGCACCTTCTCCCAAATATTTTCAAATTTTATAAAAATCCAGCACAGTAGCCAGACATTAAATAGTCTGAAAAAGGGACTGATTAGAGCGTAATATTCCACCCTCTGCTACTGCTGTTAAAGTTTTCCCCTGTGTTTCACTGACCCCAGATCTGTCCTGCAATGCTTCYATCAAAGGAGATTTAACAAAACATGAGGGACACAATTGTAGATGCAAATGACAGAGTTCAGGCTGGTTTAGGCTCAGTTTAGCAGCTCACGGAATGAGAGATTGTGGTGAACTGTGGTGGTTGTTACTGAAATTCCTGACTAGCCCTGTTTGAGGCATGTAGCCAGAAAACATGGCCTTTTCCTTAGGAAAAGTTCGTGGCTCTAAGCAGCTGGCTTGGTGAGTTGTGGCAAATCCAGTTTCTACACTAGTATGACAGCATAAAGGGATTTCCTCACGGTATAACTGAAGTTCCAGTTCATCCATCTGCTTCATTCTTTTATCAACACCCATGGACTGGCACCCACACTGTAATCACGGTGCAGTGCTGCCACTGGGCCCAGGGTGGGAAACAAGAGGGATGTAATTTACCATGGACTTGATTTGCACGAGAAAAAAAACAAGGTGCGTTTTTGATTTATTTTTTTTTTCAAATAACTGTTAAAGCACCAAGGAAACATCACACCAGCATGAGTCCCTGAAGGAATACAGCCAGCRTGCTTCCCTCAGCTCCAGCACACCTCAGCTGTGGGCACTGAAGCCTCAGGGTCCTGCACTACCTCTGTGAGAAAAGAAGTACTTCTTAACTTTCTGCGTGTGACTGACTACCCCAGATCCTCTCTTCATAGTGGGTTTATATCCCAAAATGAAAATGAYCCTGATGTCCTAAGATTAACTTCTACTCATTTTTCAAGTAGCTGTCAAGTGTGCCGCCTTTACAGGGAATCTGAACCCCTGTTGTAACACGGAAAAAAGCCAGGGTGGGAGTTATGTAGAACAAGAGTTATATAGAACAAGTATATAGAACAAGAGTATAAAAAACTGCCTCACCTTTTCTTCCAGACCCGAAAACAGCAGCCTGGGGGAGCTACATGTCTGCCGCCTGTCTGTGCGAGTAGAGCTCCCGCAGTTTGTGGAACTTGGGTCCCCACAGGTGGATGTCGTGGCAGGCGGTGCCGTCGCCCATCCCCGCGGAGCTGAGGGAGCTGAGGGAGCTGAGGCTGCCGGCGCTGGAGCCCGTGCCCTCGGTGCAGAAGACGCGCAGCGAGTCCGGCGGAGCGGGCGGGGCACGGAGCTCGGTCTCCCTGAGCACGGCGGCCAGCAGCCGGCCCAGCWCCGCGCTGCCCTCAGCGCCTCCCGCCGCCGSGCCGGGCCGGGCCGGGCAGGGCACAGCCGCCAGGGCCTTGCGCTGCGCCGCGCCTTCGCTCCGCCTGTGCAGCGAGTAGGCCGGGCTGCCCTGCATGGACACCTGCAGCTCTGCCATGTTGTACGCGTCCTGCGGGAGAAACCGGCACAGCCCGTTAATGGTCTCTGGCCGTCACAACAGTCCACAGTCTGGTGGGAATAAAGAAGGAATGATCCCGAGCCAGGCTGTTCAGTGTGAACACCTGAAGGGTTGGGTGTCCTGCTAACTGCAATGCACCTGAGAAAGCCAAAACCCATAAGGAACACCTGTGCAGTCTGCACTGCTTTGGTCGGGGTCAGAATCAAGTCTGATTTCATACCAAAAGCTAAATAAACGTAACAGAAATGCTGCAATCTTTGTTCTGAAATTCAGATCTGAGTGTCTTACCATCACTRGACACTGATACCACAAGCTTGGCAGAAGAGGTGAGAAAGGATATTCACAAACAGCATGTTAAATCTTTCTGCCATAGTAGTTCAAAAATCTACTGTGATAAAATTTTACCATTCTCTGGAATACTGGTTAGTTAYGTTACATGGCAGTGGCACAATTGTAAAAGCCAAGTAAAATTACCTATTCCCAAAAAAGTAAGCTGGCCATCTAGAAACCCAACACTTTGGGCTCTGAGTCCAGAGCTGGCTTTTAACAATATCTGGTGCTCAGCTGAATTCAGTGTGTAGTCAACAATTGCACTGAGCTCCTAATTTCGCCGGGGGGGGGGGTGGGGAAGTTTTGTTTATTGCAGATGCAGAAACTCCTTCATAAGACAACCACTTGTCCCTACAGCCCTAGCATCCACTAACATTACAAAAATTAAACTCTCTTATCCAAGTGACCTCATGATCCTTTTGTTGACGTAACATTAGAACACAATTAAGGTGATGTAATTCTGGGTATTCTCAGGCTGGTTTGTTTATTTGTTTGTTTTTAACCTAGACAAACAACTAGGTTTTAGCTTAAAAAGTTTCAGCTGGAATCCCAGGAACTGTTAAATCTGAATAATTTAGGAAGAGTACACAGAACCCWGAGAGGCTTCACTCCAAGCACTGTTTCCTCAGGCAGAGAAACAGCCTCAGATGGAGATCATTGAGTCACTAATTTGATTCCACTGCTTAAAATAAGGAGTGTATTTTAAGAACTCTCCAAAAGTAATTAAACATGTCATACAGTAACTGTAGATTTCCTCAAAGAGACCTTCTGGGTGTAAAATTGCAAAATATTGCAGAGGAAGTTAATCTGATTAAGGAAAACAGGATTTATAGCTGTCTATGTTATCATATGGGAAATGTCTGTGTTTATTACATTCCCACTAATTCACCAAGAAAATAAGGATACCCTACAAGTAAGGATATTTTTAAATCACTGCCTTTTTTTTGGCCCATTATATCGGCACCATGGCTATTATTACCCCTGCAGGGTCACACCACCCCCTGAATCTATGAAGTGTCTTACCTTTTACCAAAAAACATAGAAAACATTTATAGGTCAGTAAATATTCTATTAAGTGTGTACTCGTTTATGATAGCCACAGTTTTCCTTCAAAGCTCCTCCTTCCACTGACATGTGAAAACCTTAGAACAGCCAGCAGGAATGTTAATAATACCTGCTTTGGGTATAATCTGCTCTACTCTAAATATAAACAGCTTGTGCTCACTGGTGTATTTATCTCCAAAGCACAAAAATGCAGAAAGGTTTTTCCACAACCACCACATGCCCCAGGGCCTCAGGGGAGGCCACTCAGCACCTCCMGTTCCTAACAAGCGAGGTGTGAACGCCTGCTGAAAGCCCTTGGAGCTCCAGCAGTAATGAGAACCTCAGTGTCTCCTGAGCCCCAAAACCAAACCCAGCAGCTGTTAGCTCCCTACTGCTAAAACCTGAACTCTGGAGCACTTGCTTTAAGACAAATTAAAAATGGATAGGCACTTATGTCTGCTTAGGAAACATTCACCCTCGTGTACAGACCCTTCCAAATTATTCATCTGCCAATTGCAGGGCTGAATCAGCAGAACAAAGGCTGAGGACAAAGCATAAAATGCTTTTCCTTAGAATGGTGAGCCACCTGTCCCCTCTTAAGTGTAACATAATAGTAGTCCTTACTTCATCTTGCTCCCCACCCCCTTCTTCATTGTAGTTGAGGATGTTTTCCCTGATGTCCTCCAGATCCTCAGGATGAGCAGATCCGTGGTARACGCCTCCATGCAGACCCTTGCGTGTCTTCCAGTGAGCCCAGAGGAAGCCAGCACTGAGCAGAGCTGTGGGAACACAGGAGCAGAGCAGAGGTGATGCTGGCACCAGTAAAACCCAGTGCGCAGCAGGGCCAGCACGGCTGCACTCTGGGCTTCTCAGCAAATGTCTGGGCTTTGCACTTTCCAGTGTGGTGAACATCAAACACAGAAGAACAGCCTTTAAAGAGCATTTTGTTACAGCCTTTAAAGCACAACTCAGAGTTGTTAAACACCTGAATGACCCAAGCAGTGTCTCTGACCTGCTCTGTCCTGTGTGGAGTTGATTTTTGTCACAGAAAATACATTACAGAGGGGGACAAAGTRATAACATGTTGACAACAACAGACATAATTACACACAAATGAAACACAGGAAGACACAAGACAAAAGAGGAAATTACTTTTATATGTTTTACTAGAAAAAATCAGGCACATTTTGCCTTAGCATTTATTAATTTAAATGTTTTTCTTAAATACTAAAGTGTATTTTACACCACTGACAAGCTTCAACATCAGATACTGAACATTATATAAATATAAACTTGTGTATCACTGTGTTACCAACTCTATAAAAATCAATAAAAGCTCAGAGTAAGACCCCAAAGCATTGAATACCATAAATTACCAGTGCAGTGAATTAAAAAAAACTAGAATCTCTTGCAGAATATCTAYATGCAGCAATTGTGTGGAGCAGCATCTAAATGACCTTGGGACTGAAACAGAGGTCCATGTCCTGCACTCCTCTAACATAAAGATCTATTATCAACCTCAGCTCTCTGGAAGTCCAAGAGCTGTGATAGCACTGAGATTCCCAYGAATTTGCTGCTCATATTTGCATGGCAAACATCTAGCAGAGTTGGGGAAAAAGATGGTATTTTCACACTCTCACTATGATTTCTGAGTGAAACTGCATTARCAGTAAAAGCCAGGAGAAAAATCCTATGTCTTTCCTCAGTCAAACTTCCATGACATTTGAATAWACAAGAAAGACTCCAAGATGTGATTCTTCCTCACTAGTAAGATCCTTCTGGTTTTCCTCTTCTTTCTGAGATCCAATGCCTAAGCCTGAAAATGGCAGAGGGAGCCAAAAGCAGCTGGTTGGGAGCTGGGACACAACTGGCAAGATGCAAAGTCTGCTCCTGCCTGACCAGTGTATTCCTATCAGACAGCAGGTTTCTCCTAGACTGAAAAATCTGTTTCACACTCAGCAGTATTTCAAACAATACTAATCTGGTAGCAATTTGCGCTCTTGCTGTTCAATTGCATTTGCTTCCAATTATGCATCTGAACAATTCCTCAGCAATGAAGTGAAAATGTGCAGAAAATAAAACTGCAGAGAGATACTTTCCACAGCTCACAAATGTTGATTCACTTAGCGATGGGTGCACAGAGGGATGAGAAATCAGTGACGGGACCACGGCAAAGGAATGAAGGCAGAGTCGAGTCTCCCTCGGGAGATTTTCAGCAGGAATGAGGCGATGACTGCTCAGGACAGGTGGACACATGAGCTCACCACAGGTAATACAAGACGTAGTTGCCGTAGCTACCTAAGAGCGCCAGGAAGCAGACRCAGATGGCAAAGAGGGAGGTGAAGCTGAGCCCCGTGTCCTTGTGGAAGATGGCCAGGGTGATCTCGCAGTGGCGSCCGCTGTAGCCGTCGGGGCAGTGGCACTGGAAGGTGCTGGGGGACAGGGACACGCAGGTGCCGTAGTTGCAGGGCCGCTCTGCACACGCCGTGTACACGCACTGCCGGCCMGAGGCGTTCTCCAGGATCATGTGCCCTGCAGGACAGCTACACACCCAGGGAAAAATGGGACCATTAGACTGAGAGAACAGCAGCCATGACAGCCAGCACTGAAGAATTTAAAACACTTCGGTGACACTCTTTGCAYGGTGTAGCAGCTACTGGGAGTAAGTTATGTGAAATCATTACAGGTTGTATCCTTTCCTGAGGCACCTATACCATGAGCTCCACAGCTTCAAACCCTTCAGAACTTGGGTAGTTCCACTGGCTTCTGCAAGATTATCCTTGCGAAAACCAGCTGGATTGGGGTCTTCAGTTCTGGCTAGGCAGGACAAGCTGTGCTACGTTCTTTGAGTTTCCAGAGTTAGAAAACTCCATTTGTGTGGATAGTTGCGGTCAGAAATATGTGTGTAAACATTAGAGTGTAAGTAAAGTGTTCTTTTGCACACCTCAAAAAGCAGGAATTAGTGTTGTCCTGACCCCAGYTCCAGCCACACACACAAGAATCTGATTCTAACTGTTTGATGTTCCCAGTGCAGCTGGAGGGGCCTGGGAGGGAAYAGAGGTGACAGCCCGGGGCAGTGTAAGAAACCAGACCCTCCTAAGAGAAAGCACTGACACTGCACAGCTTCACAGCACAGCCAGGGAACTGTGCCACTCCAGCTCACACACCCTCCTGTCCTGCTTCAGGCTTTACAAACATTCTGGATTTGCTGCTGTTCTTTAAACATTTCCCATTAGACAGGCAGCTGAAATTGCTCCAGAATCCCTGAGCCAGGCTGATTGGTATCAGCTGAGGGTGGTGCTTGTAAGGACAGAGTRACCTGCTCCCTGTGCAGGTGTTCAGCTTTGTGTGCCACTGTGGTTCCAGGGATTTGATGAGATTGCCAGGGGCAGCCTTCAAGCTGCACACTTTTATATCCACCCTTTCCCACACATTCTGGAGGGTTTTGTGCTTCTATTTCCACCAATTACCTGCATTCATGCATCATCCACAAATCAATACAAATAAATTCCTGGTTGCAAGGGTTATTCCTACARGCCTCCGAAGAACAGCCTTCTTTGATGCCTTGGGCACTCAATACTGACACCAGCTCCTTCCCATGAGTGTCCAGAGGGATTCTGTAGTTGTTAAATCTGACATCCTTCATACATCCTGCAGCAAGGCACAAAGAGTTTTAAAAAACATACAGCAAGAATTATTTGAAGCAGTTTATGCTTAACAAAGATTCAGTCTATCAGAGTTTAAATCCAGGACTGAATTTACTTGAACTGTCATAGCATTGTCCTTTTTTTTTACTGGATTTGCTTAAGTCTTGATCAAGATTCCCAGATTTTTCCACAAGAACCAAGTACTGCAGCACGCCTGTGCTGGTTCTGACTGGGGGAAACATAATTTTTCTTCCAGGGGCTGGTGTGGGGCTGTGTTTGGGTCTGTGCTGATCACAGGGCTRGTAACATGGAGATGTTTCTGTTATTGCTCAGCAGAGTTCACACAGACCAAAGGCCATTCCTGTTTTTTGTAGGGCCACCCTGGGAAGTTGGGGGTGCCTGGGAGGTTGGGAAGGGACACAGCCAGGACAGGTGACCCCAAGTGACCCAAGGGACACTACAGACCGTGTGACATCCTGCTCAGAATGTGCAGGGACGGGAAGGAGGAGAAAGGGGGAGATGTTTGGAGTGAAAGTGTTTGTCATCCCAGGTGGTTACCTCCCCATACCATGGGATGTGGCCCTGCTCCCCTGGATGTGCTGAACATGTTCCCTGTCCATGGAAAGAAGGGAATTCATTCATGGCTTTTGCTTTCCCTATTAAACTGCCTTTATCTGAACCCAGGGGTTTTCCAGCTTTTACCCTCCTGATTCCCTCCCCAGTCCCACTGGTGYTGGAGTGAGCAGCTTGAGGGGCTGGGGGCTGGCTGGGGTTAAACCATGGCAGGGGCCCCATTTTCCTGTGTTAAAGTCAGTGGAACATGTATCCCTCCACTGTGATTTCCATAGAAAAGTCCAGATATTGTGGAAAACCTGTTACWTGTGGATAACCTGTTCTGTTCTTCAGTGTACCAGTAAAAATTGTGTTTGGTTGATTTTTAATTGTAGCTTAGAGCTTAAATTTATAGTAGGAAGAGCAAACTACAAATAATGGTGAAAGAGTCTTCAATCAGGGGTAGAAAATTTGTGCTGGATATGTGTGATATTAACTTTGTATGCACATGATGCCTCAGCATGAAAACATATACTTTGATTAATTAAGTACATTTTATGGYTTTGAAGTCCTTAAAGTTTCAGCTACTTAGCAGCAACATTAATTGTCCTAATTAAAATGAGCTTCATGCAACCATTTGACTTCTTTATTTACTTAAAAACAAACACTATTACACCCATAAATAAAATATCCAAAATATGCTCCCTAGTTCACATAATAAACATTATTTATTGGAATACTTTTAGCAAAGCAACAGAAAACAATCTTTTTCTAATAATTTGTGATACACTTATGTTGCAAATTATCACTCTATTTATAAATTTTTCTCCAGGCACTTTTATGTTACTCACTGAGGTACTTTTGCCTGGTGAAAACATGACCAGCTTGCTTTGAATGGATTTACTAGGACCTGGTTAAAGAGGTGAAGGGCACAGAAGAGAGGTGGCCCAAAGACACCAGGCATGTTTAAGCAGCAGTGATGTGTCTTCCCTGGCTGTGCTGCTGTGCTTTACTCACACCCTGGGTTTGGGCACAGGCCAAGCTGCCAGCTGAGCTCAGAGCAAAGAGAGATCTCAAACTTATGGTTCTCTGTATTTCTCCTTTGTGGAACTACTCAATTTCCAGGCTGAAAACTGATTTGCTTTTAACAGACACTGTGACCTCATCCACTCAGTTACAAAAAAAAATCAGATCTTTAGCTCTAATTCAATAAACCATTTCTAATTTTAGTTAATGCTTTGACTGAGTGTAAAATCTAGTAATACAAAATAATAAACCAGGGTTTGGTGGTTGCTATGCAATGCACATATAAAATGTAAATACTCCTTTCAGTATAGGGACAGATGTGTTTGGGAGGGAAGGAGAGSTGCCAAACAGACTGGACAGAACCAKGCACTGAACCAGCTCTGTGTATCCAAGGCAGGGAGCCATCCACAGTCTGCATCTGCAGGTACAAACATTGCAGTAAGGCAAGAGGGGACCATCATTTCTCTAAGTCCAGTAACCAACTATATTTGCAGGCAATTCTGCTGTACCTTCTCCTGGCCAGAACATCCTATTACTGTCTGTCATGCAAAGACATGCAGGAAATCTATGTACTTTGGGCTCTGGATAAACAAGAAAGTTTCCTGCAATATGCMTTCCTTTTTACAAGTTGATATTATGAACAGTGAGATCAAGAATTCCTACCTTGAAAACTCTTGTTTTGATTGAATGGGTAGGTGTTTCCAAGGACCAGGCTGCTGGGGTCAATCACAATCTCTTTGTATATTCCTGCTGCTTTAGTAATCTCTCTCTTCCCACCTCCTTCATAAAGGCGAAGAGTAAATTCATTTTCATTTCTCTCCAGTGTGATGTGATGCCATTCACCATTATCAATGTGGTAGGAGGGAAGGCTCAYAGAATATTCTCCATCACCCAGATTGTAAGAGACCACTAAGAGTCCCTGAACAACCTTGTGGATAATTAAAAAACAGCAAGAAAAGTCATTGCCTGGCATTTTTTATTGACCTGTAAGTTCAATCTTGAAGCATTTGTTTAAATTTAGGGTATGTTTACACTATACATTCAGGTGTCATATATAAATAYTTCAGGTGCTACTGAACTAGGCAAYCTAAATMTGGTAGCAGTATACACACAGYMGTATCTAAGTCACYKGGARTAATTTTACCCTGATSTCTCTTTATGRGGCTCTTCAAATAGTTGAGAGTCTGGGATATCACAGGTACACTGACAGCTCAAACCAGCTTAGCTGTACAGGTGACTTGTTCAGTGGTGTGTATAAAATAAAAAGGTTGTCACCTTGAGAGCCTGACATCATTAGAAGTGCCWCAGGCACCTTGCTTGGCAGAGTCTGAACTATGCAAAATTGGCCACATGGCTCAAAAGGACACCAGTTACACACTCTATTCATCCTATTCTGTATAGAAACTGTATTTCACTGTGACTGGCA